>NW_025950212.1:0-10155 GCF_021028975.2 Sphaerodactylus townsendi | reverse complement strand
TCCACCAGACCACGGCCACACAGCCCGGAAAACCCTCCAGAACCAGTGGAATCCGGCCGTGAAAGCCTTCAACAATTTATTGATTCCATTTTCACAGACAGGGAACTAAATGTGGGCTGCTTGAGATTGTTCGGTGAGGCTCCCAGGCCTACATATGGCAAGGTAGTCACGGTTGCCTTCCCCAAAATTATGCTAGACGAAATGCTGAGGGCCTTTCTGCGGAACTCCCGGCATCCAGCGTAATTGAGACCTCCAGTGTCCTAGACCAGCCCTTGTGAGCAGTCTCTTTCACACTCTAGCCTTTCTTGTTTGTTTACCTCATCCCACCTCCATCTTTACAAAAGGATGCGCGTTGAGGGCTGTCTTCCAAGCTCTGGGTCTCGGAAAGGGGAAAGAAGCAAGCTTTTCATGGGGTTTATTGCAATGATGGATCTTTCGAGGATCCCATTTGGCTCCGGCTGCTTTATTTTGCCTATTTATTTATTTGTCAAATTCCCACATTATGACCTCAAATGGAATCCTCTGTGCTTTCAAAGCTGTTTTGACATTTCAGCCTTTAAGAGAGGGGAGTGGTGGGGGGGGGGGGGGGTGGGGGGGGGGGGGGGTGGGGGGGGGGGGGGGTGGGGGGGGGGGGGGGTGGGGGGGGGGGGGGGTGGGGGGGGGGGGGGGTTCCCATCAGCCAATTGGCCATGCTGGCAAGGGCTGATGGGAATTGTAGTCCATAACATCTGGAGTGCCAAAGGTTCGCCACCCCTGCTCTTAGATATCCTGTCTGGGATAGCCCTGGGTAGCCGAATTGCATCAGATCTCAAAAGCTAAGTGGGCTGGTCCTGGTCACATAAACTGGCTGTGATTTGACATGAAAGAAAAAACACATTGGAATGCCATCCAAAACAGAGTCACTCCCTTCTAAGCACGCGGACTCCAGTGGATTTAGAAGAATGTTGCTCTGTTTAGGATCGTCCTATAAGGCAGCTATGCAGAGACATATACAACAGAAATAAAAAGGGACAGTTCCAGTTGAGGCATTAGTTTCTCGTGAAGTAAAACAACATTGAATTCCACACCCGGTTCAAAAATACATTTGCATAGGGAGTACACACAGAATACACACAAAATCCTTGCTCGGGCCGAGCGGAAAGCCATCTTCAAGCCACCAAGTGCCCCCGTCTGTAGGGAATGTTTGACGAAGCTGATTCTTTCTGCATTCCGACTATAAAAGCCAAACTGACTTCCTCAGACATTCCATGTCCTTTGAATCCCAGAAAGTTTGTTGCAGCAGCTGCAAGCCAAGATGGAGGAGTGAAAACCATCTTTGTGCGAAGGCCGAACATCGTGTGGGCGAAACGTCTCCAAAGCAGAGCACGTCACAAATACGGGTTCCTTTTTTTTTTTTACCCCTCCAAACGCCTGCAAGTCCTTAATCAGTTCTTAAAAAGCAATAATCGTTGCTTTGGGACGGGAGAAGGGCAATCACATAAATATCAATCCTAATTGAACTTCAGGGGCATGACATTTGCCAAGAGAACTTAACCTTTACGGGATCCCTCTTCCCCCAGCAGCGACGGTTTTATGCACGTACTCCGTTCCGGTTTCCCCCTCGTCGGTGCACATGATTACGTTATTATAACACCAATGAGACAGATTTTTTTTGTAACCTAAATGGATGCGTATTGCTAGGCTTGCATTAAACTCCATCACAACAGTCATTATTAAAAAAAAACCCAAAAAACTGCTGCATACAGCTGCCATGTAGTCGCCAGGCATGTAGCAGATTTCAGCCAAAGGCTAACTTTTAAGAGAAAGGGTTTACGCCCCAGCAAGACAGATTTCCTCCCCAGTTCTGGAAGACGATTTCAAACTGTGGTACAAGTCCTATTTGCGGCTCCTTGCGAGTTCACCTCTTAATCCCACTAAATAAACTTGGCTTTTTAAATACATAAAAGCACACTAACACAGGGGAGAAACACATCCTGTAAACAGATATACCCCAAAACTGGGGAGGGATAAATCTATAACATAATGCCTGGTGGAACTCTCCAGACGACACCTGGGTTGTTTTGGACATTTCTAGAGTTCCAAACACAGGGCAGAGGACGGTTCTCCTTGGAATTTTGCACTAACGGCGCCCTTTTTGTGCAAAGTTGGGTTCCGTGCCCCACATGTATTCTAAGGGGCTTTCTGCACTGACAGAGTTGTACTGGTTTCTATCTAGGTTCACCTCAGTGTATCCGCACTGCAACTGAGCTCAACGTTGTTTTGTCTCAGGTCCCGCCCCCCCTCAGAACTGCGACATCCCTGTCGCAGTTATGAACTGCACCTTTCTGCTGGAACAAGGTCGATACCGCTTCGAAGCTTCAAAGTGCGGACGCATCGAAACGACACCTCATCCGTTCAACCAATCAGGAGCCGCTTTTGTGGCATGTGCAGAACGGGAGAGTCGTGGCGGGCATGTAACTGTAAACTGTAAACTGTAAAAACTGTTTAAAAAAAGAACGCTCCCGTTTCCCATGGTAACACAAGCTCCAATCACGATCGAGGAGTGAAACAGGCACCAAGATGATCCCGCCCACTTAGCTCGGTTCCAGGGGGCCAAGTAAGTTGCTGTGGGGACAGCCTAGAATCGCCCCCCACTGAAGGGAACCGAGTTGACCTTAGCTCCCTTCTGTAGTGCGGAAAGCCCCTAAGTGGCCTTGATGAGACATAGGCCAGAGAGACATAGCTGGATCCCACGCACCCTGTTGTCTGAGATGTACGTGTTCTGTCTAGCATTTCTTCAGCACTTGGCAGAGCAGTGATGGCCTGCAGGCTGAGCTGTAACCAAATTGGCCCTGTGGCGTTGAGGCATTGTGGGAGTTTTCAGGGTGGGGGACTTGTATTCTCGCTTTCCGTGACTTCTCCTGGCAATTTGCCAACTCCCCCAAGGTTGCTGCTAAGATAACGTTACTCGAGCATTAAGGAGGAGGGAGAAGGTTCAGATGCCAACCAAACCTCATTCCTCCCCCAACAAGCCTCTGAGACCTCCAGTGCTAAAATATCGGGGGGGGGGGGGCTATTTATTTATTTATTTATTCGACTTTTATACCGCCCGCTCCCCGGAGGGCTCTGGGCGGTGTACAACAACGATCACATTGTTATTACTAGGACAGTGCTTAGCTGGTGTCGTACGCTGTTCAGAATGAGAGTTTAAGACTGCATCCAGAGGTGGGATCCAGCAGGTTCTCACAGGTTCCCGAGAGTAGGTTACTAATTATTTGTGTGTGCCGAGAGGGGGTTACTGATTGGTGATTTTGCCATGTGATTTTTGCCTTAGTTACGCCCCTCCTCTCAGCAGTAGCGCACAGAACTTGAAGCAGTCTAGCAGGAGGTGCACCGGTGTGCGTGGCAGCCTGCGCCTGCGTGCATTCGTTTCCCACCTAGGGACCGGCGCAGCGGCTGCCTCCTTGCCACAGCCCCGCCCAGGAATGCCCCGCCCCCGGAATGCCCAGCCCCGCCCCCATCATGCCCCGCCCAGCCCCATTGGCGCTACGCCACAGTTTGAATCCCACCACCATGGGAACCTGCCACTAAAATGTTTGGATCCCACCACTGACTGCAACCCTGTGTATTTTCAGAAATGCATTATGCACCAAGAGTGGTAACTTCTCGGACAGGAGTCCCCAACCTTTTCAAGCTGTGGGCAATATGACTATTGCTGGAGAAGCCAGCTGAAAAATGGCTACCGCCAGCCAGAAAACGGCTACCGCAGTTTACTTTCAGTCACACAGCCAAAATCCTTGTGACATGATAGCAGCTAAAGCCAAAGCAACATATAAATCGGCAGACGCAGTCAAGTCTGCAGTGCTCAGTCAGGGCAAAAACTCCCTGTTAGGGACCCCTGGTTATAGCCTATGTGCCTTTGGCTCTTATGATAACTTATCCAATGACACCTGAAAAATCAAGAGCGTCAACCCTGCAGGGTGGGTCTGCAAGCAGAAGGGTCTCTAGAGCAGTGGAATAAAAAAAAATTTGGGGGGGGTACAATTACACTTGGGAGGAAGAAGAAGGATTTGGATTTAGATCTCCCCCCCTTTCTCTCCTGCAAGGAGACTCAAAGGGGCTGACAATCTCCTTGCCCTTCCCCCCTCACAACAAACACCCTGTGAGGTGGGTGGGGCTGAGAGAGCTCTGAAGAACTGGGACTAGCCCAAGGTCACCCAGCTGGCATGTGCTGGAGTGCACAAGCTAATCTGGTTTGCCAGATAAGCCTCCATAGCTCAAGTGACAGAGCGGGTAATCAAGCCCGGTTTCTCCAGATTAGAGTGCCCCTGCTCTTAACCACTACACCACACTGATTATAGTAATAAGCAACCTTGCAATTTTGCACTCTGTGCTGTAAGATGTAAGAACTTATTGTACTAACGATTATTATTTTTAACAGCACATTTTGTGACACCTAAAGCAACGTATGGATCTGTGAATCTGGGGGGAAGGTGAGGCCGACAATGTGAGAGGATAACACTATTACGGGATAAGAATAACATACACATTTGTGTTTAACTAATTATTTACACCCCCACCCCCTTAAAGCAAAGCCTTTCCCGGGCAAAATTAAAGAATGCCTTTGAGCCTGGCTTACTCCTGAGTCCATGAGGCAAAACATCTGCTAGCCATTGCCTCAAAAGCAGATACTTTTAGAACAATCACAGTGTTGCAAAACTGCAGTAAAGCTGTTGTAAAGCATACTGCTAGTAAAGGAGGCAGCAAGACATTAGGATAAAACGTGTACCTTTGGCACTAATATGTATTCGACAGATGGACAGATGAGAGGCTGACTTCGAAGTCTTGTAACTTTGTACTCCTTTGCAAGATCAGTTTTGGCATCCGAGGGTTTACAATTTTTTTCCCCTTGCTCCACTAACACATGAGCACACGAATAAACCCAAACTATAAAAAGAAACACTCCTGTGCTCTCGGGAACCAACTGATTCTCCAGACACCCACCCGGGGGGGATGGAAAACCTGAAGTCCTCACAGATGTTCTGTGATATAGTTGCTAAGGGATTCACAAGCGTGAGAATATGAGCTATGAACTGGGGCGGACATTCTGTTTTGAATCAAGAATCCCAATTTCTGTTGCTGGTTCTCGCAGCTTGGGATGAAACCCCGGTTGTCCTTTCCACCTCACCATCTGAGCAAAGTAAGATAGGGACGTTCTTGTTTAAAATGGATGCCTAGTTTGGCACTGGCAATCGATACATGCTGCATGCATGATATACAACCGGCGGGAAAAGTAAGCAAAACTGGGAATGCCAGACCGAAAATGGGAGTGAGGAAAAGAGGGAGCAAACGATAACATACAACAAGGAGACCTGGGCACCTGTTTGTACATTCACTAGTGTGAGGAGACCTTTCAGGAGGCTGCACAAAATGGCTTCCTCAAAAGATTCTCTCCAGTGCCTCAGCTTTCTAGGACAGGGATCCAGAGGTGGGATCCAGCAGGTTCTCACAGGTTCCCGAGAGTAGGTTACTCATTATTTGTGTGTGCCGAGAGGGGGTTACTAATTGGTGATTTTGCCACGTGATTTTTGCCTTCGTTACACCCCTCCTCTCAGCAGTAGCGCGCAGAACTGGAAGCAGTCTAGCAGGAGGTGCACCAACGTGTGTGGCAGCCTGCGCCTGCGTGCATTCGTTTCCCGCCCAAGGACCGCCGCAGGGGCTGCGTCCTTGCCACATCCCCACCCAGGAATACCCCACCCCCGGAATGCCCGGCCACGCCCCCGTCGTGCCCCGCCCAGCCCCATTGGCGCTACGCCACAGTTTGAATCCCACCACCATGGGAACCTGTTACTAACATTTTTGGATCCCACCACTGCAGGGATCCCCAATGTGATGTTTGTGGGTACCATGCCCCCTACACCTTTTCTGGTGCCCACCAAGTGCTTTTAGGAAGTAGACCAAAAAGGGCATTTGGCCAGCAAGGTGTCTGATGGACTACTGGAGATTTGATTGCTTGTATAGATGGTTACTGCAAAAGGCAGAGCCAGCCACAAAATGGCGGCCACAGCTCAACTTCAGTAACGCAGCGTAGGTCCTTGTGCTGTGTTGGCAGTAACACAGTGTAGGTTACTGAAGTTAAGCTTTGTGTGTTACACTGTGCAAACCTTTGGCCGCCATTTTGTAGTGGGTTCCACCTTCTGCAGTAACCATTCAGTGGCAGCCATTTTGTCACTGCGCCTACCACACCATATCAGAAGACGCTCTTCTGAAACATGCCAGAGCAAGCAATATAATAAAAATACAATTCCAGTGACACACAGACTCTCAAGACTACGCAGGTGAAGGCCTGGGCTTCTCCTCCGCCTCAATGCCAGCTGAGGGGGAAAGGGGGAGGCAGGGATAAGCTGTTTAACTCTTTCCCAGCAGGTTATCTTCCTGTTCAACTCTTCCCATATGGATTGCTTTTTCCACCAGCAGAGGGTGAAAATGGTCACTTTATCTCCCTCATACTCTCCCTTCCACGGCAGAAAAAAAAACAGCTCGAGGGGGCTGATTTTTGAGCTGAAATACATATTGGAGAGGAAGGGGTTGTGCTATTTCTTTTTTAGCATACCCCTCTTTCAATCTAACTCACAGCAGGAGAGAATCACAGAACCTGTAGAAATTATTTCTGCGAGCAAAGTAGGTTGGCTGACACATTGCTTGGGGGAGGGGACTGGATCTGGACCATGAAATGTTAAAATGTGTGTGCCAGGTTCGAATCCAGTTCCAGACAGAGGGCCAGGGGGCAGGTGAAGTGAAAGACACCTGCCTAAGACCCTGGGGCGATGCTGGGGCTTTCCGCACTACAGAAGGGAGCTAAGGTCGACTCGGTTCCCTTCAGTGGGGGGCGATTCCAGGCTGTCTGCACAGCAACTTACTTGGCCCCCTGGAACTGAGCTAAGTGGGCGGGATCATCTTGGTGCCTGTTTCGCTCCTCGATCGTGATTGGAGCTTGTGTTACCATGGGAAACAGGAGCGTTCTTTTTTTTTTACAGTTACATGCCCGCCACGACTCCCGTTCTGCACATGCCACAAAAGCGGCTCCTGATTGGCTGAACGGATGAGGTGTCGTTTTGATGCATCCACACTTTGAAGCTTCGAAGCGGTATCGACCTTGTTCCAGCAGAAAGGTGCAGTTCATAACTGCGACAGGGATGTCGCAGTTCTGAGGGGGGGCGGGACCTGAGACAAAACAACGTTGAGCTCAGTTGCAGTGCGGATACACTGAGGTGAACCTAGATAGAAACCAGTACAACTCTGTCAGTGCGGAAAGCCCCGCTGTCAGTCTGAGCAGACAATATTGACTTTGATGGACTGACAGGCTGATTGAGTTTAAGGCAGCTCCATGCGCAAGCACATGTTTACTTGGAATCGAGGGTCGTTGGCTCCATCGGATATCCATAGGTCTACAGCCAGTTTTGATTAACCACCAGGAGTCCATTTTAAACCCTGGAGCTGTTAAGTTGACAGAACACCGTTTTCTTAAACAGTCTCCATTCTGGTAAGTCAGGATACAGAACAGAAAGGGAAGTATAAAAATATTTTCTTGTCCTCCTCCAACGGTGAGTGATAACTAGCGCGCCAGCTGGGACTCTGTGGTCCTTAATCCACGCTGTTAAGACTCCCGCTCCGACACACGTTCCTTGAAAGTTAAAACAAAGGGAGCTGATTATTAGGTTTTTAATTAAAAGGCATTAGCAATCGCCTCATGCTGATTTACAGGGCAATAACCTGGTCTCGGAATGGAAGCGTTTCCTTTGGCAAAGTGCCACTGATGAACGAGCGCACGGGCTTCCTTGGAGAGGAAAGAACACGCTGCAATCCCTGAAGAGCAAAGCAAAATCCATATCATATTTTGTTAATAATGGAGGCAGAACGGCCGAACTACATCCAGAGGACAATAGATAAAGATGGTGTCTAAAAGAAGGCAACGCGGACGGCAAGGAATCTGGAGACCTAGCCCTCTGAGGGAAGGTTGAAGGAGCTGAATATGTTTATCCTGAAGAGGAGACGACTGAGAGGTGATATGACAGCCATCTTCAAGTATCCGAAGTGCTGTCATACAAAGGACTATCGTTAACAACAGGACGTTTGGGAGGATATTGATTCATAGGGCCGCCATGAGTCACAAGTGACTTGACCGCACTTAACACACACACGCATATAAAGGATCGAGCGGAGTTGTTTTCTGTTGCCCCAGAAGGTCGGGCCAGAACAAACCGGTTGAAATTAAATCAATAAAGTTTTCAACTAAACATCAGAAATAACTTCCTGACAGAGCAGTTCCTTGGTGGAGGCTTTTAAGCAGAGGCAAGATGGCCGCCTGACAGCAATTCTGATTCTGTGATTCACTATGGCTGATTCCGCATGGGCCAAAAACAGTGGTGTGAAAACGGTGTGAAAACAGTATCAACCTTTTTACACCATTTTAAACCCTTTTACACCAGTTTCACACCGTTTTCACAGTGCTGTTTTTAGCCCATGCGGAATCAGCCTATGAATTTAGGCACATTGTGAGAAGAAAGGCAGGAAGGGATGAGCAAATTCTCGGCTCACAGGACGTTGTCGTGGTTCCCCGGTACCCGCTCACACACACACACACACATACAGAGTCCAGTTTCCACAGTCAAAGTTGAATTCCAGAAGTCAAGCACCAAAGTTCCAAGTCCTGTGTCCTTGTCACTCACAGTGACAAGTCCAAAAACACAGGTTCACACAGCAATCCTTTCCAGTTACATATAATGGCAAGGCTACGAGAGGGCCTGTAACTGCTGGCAGCCTCAGACCTGCTCCTACAAATACTCCTCCTCACTGTCCATGCAGTGTCTGTGCTGGGCTAGCAGGTGTGCACTTTGTATTCTGACCTGTAGGGCCCTGCATCTCCTTCTCCTCTGTTCCTGAGGCTCTGGGGATAAGGGAGGTGAGCAGGCAGGCATCTGGCTTTCCACACTTGCTCAGAGCTGGAGGGCTGCAGGGTCACTGCACTGGTGTCTGACTGTGGGTTCATGTCTGGCCCCACAGGGGCTGCTTCTCCCCATGCCACTTCTACTATTGGCTGTGGACAGGAGCCAGGGCTTCCTGTTAACTCTTCATCTGAGGGTTAGTGTTCTGTATCAACTGAAAAAGTTTCTAAACAAAATCTTATATATAGTATCCTCTCTAAAACCAGCTTCCTTTGAACCTATATTTTTCCTCAACCTTTTGCTAGTTTAGTTCTTTTAAACTTGTTCCTGTAATTGAAATCTTTCCATTGCTGGTTACAACTTTACCAGCCTCTGGTGCCATTTCTTTATTCAGTTCATAACAGAAAGACAACAGGTTATTTTATTTTTCTTTCAGATATACGGTCCTGACTAAGAGACATGTGTCCCAGAAGAGCAGCTAAAGACGGCATCTTGGGGAAAAATATATATGTGGGAAAACTGAAAGAGAAATATGAACTCTTGAACATCACTTCCACGTTACTAAAATTTTTGTTCTGACAATAAAAAGTTGCTCACTGAAAGTTGTTCTATCAGTTGGAGATTTTGGAGGGGAAAATTTCCCTCAGGGCACAGGCAGTTGGCAGAAGCTTGTGTGTGAGAGAGGCACACCCACTCTCTTGCTGAGGAGACTAGGGGGTGCCTCATTATAAGCAACATGAGGGTAAAAGCTATTTCCCCACAGTGCAAATGAAAACGTCCCTTTCTGATTGCAGTCACCAGGAGAAATAGCACCTGGATATCTCTGGCTGGAAAGTAATAGCGAACCAGGCTTGTGACCTTCACCTTCCTCCCTCACCCCACCCCCCTCCTATCCGTGCAGAAGTTACTTATCTGTTAGCTTTTAATTAACGGAGAACATGGTCAGCAGCACACCACTGAGAATTGAAGTAGAAAGATGTACAGCAACTTCCCAAATGTCACACTCAACTGCCAGAGGCATGCAAATTGCCAGCTGGAGGGACAAATCATTTGCAAGCCGCTATAAACAGGTTGTTTTCAAGCCTTTTCCTCGAGGCTGTGATGGAGCGCAGGCCACCTCCGTCTCTTAGGCAGGCTCTCGGGAAGTAGGGCAAATGAGCAAACGCATGAAGCCGCCTTGCGCTGTCAGACCACTGCTCCATCAAGGTCGGTACGGCCTACTCTGACTGGC
>NW_025950211.1:0-17886 GCF_021028975.2 Sphaerodactylus townsendi | reverse complement strand
GTAACACCTCTTTGACATATGTAAAAGCAACATTTTCATCTATCACAATCCCTACTTTTCTTTTTATCATTCTGTTGCTTTTCATTGAGGACTCACATTTCCCCATCTATTTTCCAATCTGGCTAGCATTGTTTACGACTGCACAGATACCAGACAAATTAACTGGTAGGGTTGGCCTAAGAATTTCCCCCCCACAATACCATTATACATCTGCTCTAGCTTTTTGCAGATTTGAATAGTTTCCACCATCCCCTTTTCCGGTCACATCCAAAGTCTTCGCACAGCTCCTCAGTTCTCCTACTTGATTGGTCAATCCTTCGTCCCGTCGTGAGAGACAGGCCGTATGATTACCAGTATCAGTAGAGAATGCTGGAGGAATTCTTATGTCCTCTGGTTTCAGGACCGGGAACAACAAGGATAGTGACTTACAGGTTTTATTTCCCCAAGTACTTTCCTCTTGGAATAAGGCCAGCATACAGTACATCCCACTGTGGTCAGTGTTCCAACCTGGAGGGAATGGCACTACCTGTGCTACAGGCCGCCCTGATGCACATGCATAGCAATTACTTTTATTTAGATTCATTACTGTGTACTTTACTTATTCAACCCAGGCATTTGTATTTCCATATCCTGTCTTTATCTCAAAGGTCTGCTTCACATCCTAAACCTTATTTCTTTATTCCATATGGTTCATGTGAATAGAACTGTAAGCCTTATTTATGACTTCAAGCAGGGCAATCGTTACCTAAATACATCTCTTTCTCTTCTGCACTTAATAGCCCAAGGCTTCCACAATTTATCAAATTACATACATTAAACTGTATATCCTGAGAATTGTTTGTATCATTTATGTAAATGTTAAACTTTCTTTGCATTGACTTAGTGCTCCTCTAAAATAAGTGTGCTTTTCTGTGACTAGAGCCATTAAACCTTGTCACGTGTAGCATGTGCACAACTGCTCAAAGGTGATAAACATTGCATACAAATACATATAATAACCCATTACTATCACCATTAAAATAGACAAAAAGACATTTTTCAACCACAGAGAGGAAATTCAATCAATAAGCCACCCAAATCAACTCTTAAGCAGAAAAAGGCTCTCTAGAGCATACCCAACATTTTGAACATTTGCCACTGATAATATTAACCTTACAATTTTATGGAACTCATTATTGTGTCATCCTGCCTATACCAGGGAAGCTAACTCCCACATCACTAATATAATGCATATACTATATAGCACCACTTACATTTTTAAAAAAAACATAAAGGTTCTTTTACCTTATAAATCAGGATCATAAGGAAATTGCAAGGGGGGGGGTTTCAATTTGAAGAACAAAGTTATAGAGTCTATTCTTTAATGTCCAGGTAAAGTTGTAAAGTTGTCTTCTTAAAAATAGTTATAACTGTCTTTGCAAAAAGCTACGAGTTCAAACATCAAAGTTCAAAGTTCAGTGTGTGTTGATTTCTTCTTTTAAAGTCAGTCACAATGGCAACAGCAGTCCTCTGAGGCTCAGGAGGCAATGGAACCTTGACCCATATATGATGTGTCCAGCCACGCTCTATCCTTACTGATGTCTCCGTCAAAAGGACCCGAGATGTTCAGGCAGAAACTTATGGACTGGAAACTTGAGCAGTGGGTCTGATGTAGCCAGAGCCTTCACCAATCATAAAAACAAAACAAAAACAAAGGCCAGACCAGCAGCACATTTTCTAATAAAGCAATCTTTTGATTTTAGAGGGATTACCCCCTCATATGGTAAGATGACATTTTCATCTAAGGATGCCATCACAATGCTTAAAGAGACAAAAAAAAGCAAATCCCCAACTCGGTTATATTTGAATTCTGAATAAACTAAAAGAAAGACTTTTTATCCAAGGCAAACTTGTTTCTACGGCCAGGTTTTACTTAATCATTGTGACCATAACATTTGCTTCCTCATAGATAAACTACAACACTTCTCTGGCTAAGGCTTTGCTTAACCACATTCCAATTTCTACTTTTCCCCAACTTCTTAATTACATATAGTTTATAACTACATACTCCTTGAATCTTTTCCCTTATATTACTTTTAAAGAGCTGCATATATTTAATACATTTTATAAAAACACACTTCTTTTTTTTTACAAATTCCTTTTTCTACAAAAACACCAATCCTTTTTCCCTTTACTCACAACTTTTATAATTCTTACACAATTATCTACCCTATTTCTCATTATAAAACTCCATCAAAAACATTTATTGTTGTTTTCTAACAAGCCTAGTGGCTTACCCTATGCGGCACCAAACAGGCTACTGCTGTACCAACTTACCCTGATGCCACACCCAATTCCAGAGCAGTTTCCTTTTTCACCTGGTTAAGCCAATTGATTCTCTTTAAATTTCAGAGTTACTTGTTTAATATCTCTTGATATCTATATATATTACTGCCATCTGCCTGGAATGATTTAAAACTTTCAAACTTTAACTACTTATGTGCCAAAGATCTTCTTTTCAATTTTAAGAAGCACCTCTTCTGCCTCCCATAATTTTTCCAAAATTCATACAATACATATTTGTACAAATGTTCACATTCCCATTTTTCCCAACAGCAATGCCCTCCACAGTGCATATAATTCACACTGACTAATCAAGGCAAAAGGAATCCTGCTCAAGAACTTTAGTCTCTTGTAGACTGCATATTCATTACATTATTTTCAATTTAAAACAATTTTTTTTTAGAGAAACCATTTATATACAAATTAACTGCCCCTTTTATGGGATTTTCTTTGAGGTCCCATCTTATTTTTGATCTGATAGCATGTCTACTTTAAACAATTATGCTCAATTTCAGCTTCTATCTGCCCCTTTGTTTTAAAGATGCTCCAGTATCAGCCTCATTTTCGAGCAACTGGGCACCTGTCATAAATCTCTAAGCAGTTTGTATCAACAGTGTTTTCACTTGATGTGGGGTAGTAACATCCAAACCCCTCTCTCAAAGTCAATTTCCATGCCTCTTGGACCATGTGAACCATGGCTGCACAAACTTGCACACACCGGGGCAAACCCATGGCTACAGAGTCCAAGTTTTTTTGTGTTTGTTTTTTTTTTAAGAAATGCAATGAAGCATTCCACTCCCTCCTCTTTTACTTTTGGGTTAACACTCCCGCTTTCTTTCCCTTATGAACATTCACTCATGAGTGGAAGAGCTTTTTCTCATTAGGGAGACCCAATGCTAGACTACATTAACTTGTTTTTCAATTTAATAAAATCCTGAATAACTTTTCTTATTCTCTCTTGCCCATTATAATAATCACAATTTAACAAACAGGGGCTGGATTAATACTACATAACTTAAATCCAATTTGGCAGTACTTCATCAGCCCCCTTTCTTTTCTCTCCCTCTGTAATTCTTCCAAAATACAATACACTTATAACATAAAACATAAGAACATTAAAAAAAAACCCATGGCCCTCTGCTGCCACTTTTGCTCTTAAGCACCTGGTCCGCCAAGGTATTTGCAATCTCAGACTAAGGAGGACCAAGATCGGTAGCCATAAATGGACTTCTCCATAAATCTGTCCAAGCCCCTTTCAAAACTAAACAGGCTATCACCACCTCCCATGGCAGCATATTTTAAACATCAATCACACATTCTGTGATGAATTTTTTCCTTTCATTAATCCTAATCCCCCTTTGTTTCAACGTATCCCTGTTTTTAGTAACACAAGAAAGAGAGAACAATTTCTCTCTGTCAACATTTTCTATTCCATGCATAGTTTTATATAAAAAAAATTTTTTTAATCACATTCCCTCTTATGCATCCCCCTCTGAACTTAAATAAGGAAACTAATTGCTTGAACCAGATTGCCCTTCCTCTCAGTTAGTAAAGGGTTAATCCGTTATCTTTCCTCCAGGCATGCAGCCTGCCATCCCATTTTATCGCTTGCATAACTCAAAGAAGCTTTTTCTCCCTAAGCAATTTGGAAACAGAGAGCCTACCAAGAAATACTGCGTTGGTTCCTGGACGCTTTACTTTTCAATTTAAGTTTGAAATTTTTAAATTTTAAAAGATCCAAACATGTGTTCCAATTTTTCCTTTCTTTCTTTCAGCTATTAAAAAACTGGTTCCTGGATACTAAAACCTCTTGTCTGGAATTTTCTTAGGCTCTTTTGGAAGCTGGATACCTCAGCTACATCACTTTAAAAAACACTAGGTTTATTCTTTAAAATCCTCAAAACTATTATGCCATTTTTTTTGCTATATTGCTAAAAACATCTCATTACATTAAGGAAACTGACTAACTTTTAACTCCCTCTCCTATGGGGAATTAGCTTCAATTTACTTAAAGCTTCATAATTTTTTTTTTTGTTACCTTAAAAGACATATATACTTTTTCTTAATTAATATTTAACATTTTAACTTTCCCCTCCCCATTATTTTTTCCCTGTTATCCAAACTACTCTCACCCCCTCCCTCTTAATTGCCCTACACTTCCTGATGTTTTCCAAAATTATAGAGGAGGTTAATTTTACCTTTCTTGTTTTTCTACATTTCTTAAACTAAAAACCTTTTGTGCTTTTCTATGCCTCTGTCTCTCAAGCCACAGGGGTTTTTTTTTTTCCCCTACTTTAAAAATATTGCTCTAAAAGCATTTTTTTTTTTTTTACACTACCTAAAATAACGCCTGTTTTAATCTTTTTATTAAAAAATATTATTTTCCTAAAAATAAAAGATCCTTGCAAATTAGCTGAACTTACAAAATAAAACTCTTTAAATACAATAATCTTTTTTTGCACTCTTTAGCTAGCCATCTAAACCTCTAATTTTTATACCTTTAACTAAATTATTAAACTATAATTTCTACAGTGTTTATAGGTTCCTTTCTCAATGGAACCTCCTCCTATTTAATCCATACTCTTTAAAACAATAAGCCCTCTTGGTCCCTCTGACCTCCAGGACTCTGGCTTCTACTACATTAATGTCTTGATGTAAACCTGTCTTCCATTCCTCCTTCCCTTCCTGGTAGCTCTTTTCTTTGCTTTTTCGCTCTGTTTCTCTCTTCTCTCCCTGCCTTGCTAAAATCTCACTCTTTCCGTCTCCCTCCTTGGATTCATTATCCTACTAGTTTAGCATACACACTCTTAGTCGTTTTAACAAATGAGTCTCTACAATACACCAATTAAACCCCAAAATTTTTCTTAACTCCCTCTTTGTTTTTGGTAATGGTAGTTCAACAATTCCCCTTATACTTCCTGGGTTTATCCTCCTTTTTCCTCCTTATGTTATTAAATGTCCCAAATATTTTTCTTCCCTTTCCACATATTGCAATTTTGTTTTTCAAAACTCTTAACCCCTGGACTTCCCTCTTGGAAGTTCAGTAACTTCGATAGTGATCTGGGTCACTACCTCTCCTTCAGAAACCCTCTCTTGGTTCACTCCACAAAATTCTGCTATCTGCTCCCTTTGAGCCAACACTAGCTCCTCACTTCTTCTACTCCTCTGTCTGTCCTTCTCTGAGGCAAAACAGGATTCTCCTTAAAACTCTCAGCTTCCTGCTGCAATCTTGGAGAAACTGCCCTCTCTACCTACTTTTATGATCTTGGGGAAATGTCCTACCTGCCCATACATTCATCTGAACTGGAGGCTCCCATTCCTTCCCTCCTGGCCCTGGATTTGGACTCCTACTGTATTCCTCTTCTCCTGGGCCCCCTTGCTCTTCCCTGCCTGCCAATTTTCCCCTCGTTATCCCCTCCTCTTCCTCGTCCTTGCTGTTCTTCTTTTTCTATTCTCCTTTTTTAACTATCTCTATCTAATATAGTCATCATGAGCCTTTGCTTCTTTGCTTTTCCTCTCCTTTTGCCATTCAAGAACAAACAATATTGTATCATTTTCTTCTTATCTTTATCCCTAGTACTTAGTAATACAATCCTCCCAGGATTTTAGCATGCATTCTAATGGGCTCCCAGCTAGGTATGTCCTAAAGGCCCGAAAGATTTTTTCCTCCCTCTTCCCCTTAGCTACAGACATCCTACTCCCATAGTGTGGGATAACCATAAAAGCTAGCTCACCATGCATACACTTCTGCCGTACCACTCATATAGACCCTTCCACCACTAAGCAAGGTAATACTGGCATATACCCGTAGTATCTTGGTTTCTTACACCTTGGACTGTGCAATAGTGTTGCCTGGTGGTGTGCCCACTACCACCTTTCCTATGGCTGGTTCACCAAGTCCATGGCCTCAAGAGAAGGTCTTGGTCAGTACGCTGGCTTATCAGGCCCCAGCACTGAGTTGAGGACTGCTAAACTTCAGCAGGACCAGCGTCTTTCCTCTACCTCAGTTGCTGGCCCCAGATGTCCACCACATGACTGGATTCCCGGCCAATGCAATTCATCTGTTAGAAACGCGATAGGTCCAAGGACCCTCAAAATAATCTTGGACAAAATTGGTGAAGCAGGTAACAAAGCTTTTTTATTGGTTTCACGGTCTTGCAAGATCGGGTGTCCACCCAGTAGTAGAGCACACCCTTCCTTTGTTCTACAACAGTTTATAATACTTTTTCAGGACCACCCAATCCCTCCCTCACTTCTCCATTGGCTAGGAGATGAGGGCCATAGCCTATTACAATTCATCTAGGCATACTATGTCATATACCAGGTGAGTATCGCCTCCAATTAATACATCTCTATATGGTCATTTCCTGTAATTAATATTTGGTTCTTAGTTGTCAACCCTTCAAGTTAGTGTCTTCATGATATATATCCATGCACCTGCCACGTCTTTGGATTTCCCCTTATCTTACTGTAGAAGACACTCATCATATTTTTTTACCCCTTCATCCAAAGGCCATTACTACCTTGGCACAGGATCTTAGCCTCCTATAAAAGCGGGTACCTCTTAGCACAAGAACCTAGGTCTTCCTGACCCACTCCCCTGCTTTGAAGATAATACTATCCCAAGCTTCTGTTAGGGGCCCTCTTATCAGCAGGTGTCTGTTTAGCACTAAAGAACTCATGTTCTATTACTGTTTATGACTATTGAAACCAGGCTTCAGAAGCATCTTAGAAAAAAGACTTTAGCTAGAGGCCTTAAGAAGCTTCTGAATGGAGTTTCTGCTTAATAGCACCTACTGATTAGGATCTAGAGAAGCAAGCTGTTTTAGCTATTTTCCTTACACTTTAAACTGAGAGAATAACATTTATAGCAGGATTCATTACACACATGAAGCATTAGGATACATTATATATTGAACATGAGTGATTAACATGATTCTTTTAAGTTTTCGTTATTTAGGCTACAATATAAAAGCATTCAAATATACAAAACATGATTATAAAACTTCACTACATCACCACATCACCTATTGATTCCCCTCCTAACCCTTGACCTTTCTTCTTCTGCCAGCTTATTATTTTTAAAGCAGGTGTTAGCACTAATTGGGATATGATAAGAAATACACAAGTCAAATGGAATATACTAAGCATCATACTCCCATCTCTCTTTGGATTCCATCCAACTTAACAGGCTTTCAACCTCATTATATTCAAGTGTAGATACTTTATATGAACTTTATACTCAGAGTTCACCTACTAAATCTTGTGATTCTGTGAAGGGTATTTTCTTTGTGACTTCTAAATCCCATATTTGTGCACTAAATATGTTTATGTGTGTAGATAACTCAATATAACCTTACACCTTATGAAAACACCTAAAGCTACCTTCTTTTATAACTTATAAGGCAATCATTGTCATTGTCCCGTGTATACTTTATAAAAGTAACACCTCTTTGACATATGTAAAAGCAACATTTTCATCTATCACACCCCCCCCCCCCATCCCCATGGCTTTTCAAATACTGATACAGCTGCTGGGTATGTGAGGTAATTTTGGCACTTGTAAAGACATGGGAAGAAACAAGAGCATCTGGTCCTGCTGCACTGCAGACCTGATCAGAGTTGGGTTCTTGTGCTTTTTTTTTTCAGTTTCCCACCAGGCACTAAAGTGTTCCCAGGTCTAGCCAGGGGACTCCATTACGTTTAGTTGTGCCCTGAGAAGATTCAAGAGAAGGGATTCTGTGATTCAGAAAACTCCAGGCCAGAAGCCAACTATGACAATGGGGGAACACACTTGAGTACAAAACCATTTACAAGGTTGGAGGGGATTGAGATGCCCTTTTTAAGGGCTTTGGGAAAGATAAGACTGGGATCTTACAGTGGGATTATATAAGTGTGTGGGATACTGAACTCAGGATGAAGCATATGCGTTTCAGGCAAAGTGACTGCGGGCCAGTCCAACATGGAGACACTGCAACCACTTTAAAGCCAAAAACTAGAGATTTACAAATGCTGATAAGGCCCACAAAGCAGGATAGGTACTGTTCTCCACTTCCCCCTCCCCCCATGGCTTTTCAAGTGCAAAATGGCTGCTCCATGTCTGTTTTGGTCCTTGAAGGGTGATTCAGCACCTTGAAACAGCAACTTGTCCTACTGTACTGTAGGTCCAATCTGAATTGGGTTCTTGCAGCCTTTTTAAATTGCCAATTTGAGGCTTTAAAATGAAAGGGGGATCCAGAGGTTGCTCTCTGTCTAGTTTGACTCTAAATCACCAGAGAGGGACAAAGGTAGCTTGATGGTATCTCTGTATGTTCAGGGATAAACAACTGGGGCAAAGGCCCCTTCCGCACACGCAAAATAATGCATTTTCAAACCACTTTCACAACTGTTTGCAAGTGGATTTTGCTATTCCGCACAGCTTCAAAGAGCACTGAAAGCAGTTTGAAAGTGCATTATTCTGCATGTGCGGAATGAGCCAAATTGACAGTAGAGTTCTATAACCTTAGCTTGACTGACAAACTAGAGTCAGTCAGTCTTGGGTGTGAGGAAGCTTCTGGAGGCTGAGGTCAGAAGGCCTTTCATCGGTGTGTTCTTTGGAGCATTCCAGCCGGTTGTTTACTCCCTCATGGAAATTCCTGCTGGTTAACGAATTTTGATATGAGGAGTCAGAGAGTCTTTGGGGGTGTGCAAATATGGGGGTCTCTGTGGATGAGTAGCCTCACTTTCAGTATCTTTGTCGCTATTTTGAGAGAAACTGTGGTTCAGTGATTAAGTGGCAGACTCTAATCCGGAGAATTGGATTTGATTCCCCACTTCTCCTTATGAAGCCTGTTGGGTGATCTTGGGCTAGTCACAGTTCTCTCAGAACTGTCTCAGCCCTACCTCACAAGGTGCTTGTTGTGGGGAGGGGAAAGGAAAGTGCCTGCTATTCAACATTCCACATGCACTGCATGCCTATGTAGAAACAAATATGGCATGTTTCAGCCTTGTGGACATATGCAAATGGTGCTCAGAAGGTCAAGTTGAACATTTGGTGCAGGTATTCCTGTACATGTGTCATTCTGCTACATTTCTTTTTAATATTTATCAATTGCTTGGGGTGACTTTCTTTCCAGGTTTATTTTATGCCTCTTAATTGCAAGCTAAAGCTTCCAAGCATCACTTTTTGCTTCCCCTTGGATAATTTTTTGTATTTCCATTTGTCGAGATACAAATGGACTACAAGCAGTCAGCAGTCATGTTTCAAAAGGAATAGAAAGAAGAGTTGATTTTATACCTCATTTTTTCTCTATTTTGAGGAGTCTCAAAGCAGCTTACAATCACTTTCCTTTCCCCTCCCCACAACAAGCACCTTGTGAGGTAGGGCTGAGACAGTTCTGAGAGAACTGTGACTAGCCCAAGCTTGCAATTAAGAGGCATAAAATAAACCTGGAAAGAAAGTCACCCCAAGCAATTGATAAATATTAAAAAGAAATGTAGCAGAATGACACATGTACAGGAATACCTGCACCAAATGTTCAACTTGACCTTCTGAGCATCATTTGCATATGTTCACAAGGCTGAAACATGCCATATTTGTTTCTACATAGGCATCCAGTGCATGTGGAACGTTGAATAGCAGGCACTTTAGCCTTTTGTGGGTTTACAGCTGAAGATTCTGACTCAATGTGATGACATGATATGACATGTAAGTAATATTTGCTTTTGAGAAGAGCAGAATGAGCATCTTCAATCAAGCCATCATAAGGGGAACATGATTGCTGTCTTTACTGTCACCTGGAGAAGGGCAAGGAGCCGCCAATAAATGGGTATAAGTTATGGGTGGAAAGGTACTGGCTGGATATTAGGAAAAAAAGTTTTCACAGTTTGAGTAGTTCAGCAGTAGAATCAGCTGCCTGGGAAAGAGGTGAACTTCTTCTCTCTCACCATCTTCAAGCAGTGGCTGGACAAACAATTGCCAGAAAGCCTCTAGCCTGATCCTGCATTGCGAAGGGGATTGGACAAGATGGCCTATATGGTCCCTTCCAATTCTATGACTCCAAGGTCTTGGAGAATGACTCCACAAGCAGCAAGCCATGGAAAGTCAACATGGTGTGGTGGTTAGAATGTCTGACCAAAATCTAAGAGACACAGGTTTGAATTCCCCCTTTGTCAGGGACACTCACTGTGTTACCTTGGGTCTATCACACACTCTCAGTTGAACCTACCTCACAGGGATATTGTGAAGATAAAATGGAGAAGGGAATAAGAGAAGCAACTTTGGGTCCCCATTAGGGAGAGTCTGTCAGTTGCTTTCCAAATACATCTTTGGGGCCACACAATACCTCACTCGGTTTGTCTGAGTTGTAGGCCATTTATTCATGCACTACTTACCCCATAGCTGTTTGCTACACAGTGGGGTTTTCCTGCAATATTTTGCTTGCACAGGGATTTTCCACTTCCAAAGTGTCTCTAGTTGAGCTGAGCCACCATTTTGACTGCCTGCCACTTCCCTGTTGTTTCCACAAAACCTCAATTTGGCAAGGTTGTTTGCCACATTTTTTGTTTTTTGGTTGCCATCTTTGGATTAGCATTACTTCACTATAGTAAATTTGTATATTAGTCTGCCATTTCCTGGACGTTCTTTGTAGTAGAATGCTCTGCAGGAGTCTAGGTAGGCACCAGGGCCCCCATGGAGCATTCTACTACAAAGAAGATCCAGGAAATGGCAGACTACTATACAAATTTACTGTCATCTTTTTCTGGAAAAAAGTATAGACCTGGTCAATTTTCATGTCAGTTTCACTGGGTCTATCACTGCAGTGGGGAAACAAAGCTATTCTAATTGCTCTGAAATGGTGGCCCAAAGAGTGGGAGGAATTGCTGTGATGTGGGTGGGCAAAGGCGAAGAGGAGGGGAAAAATCCGAAGAAAGCTTAACACATATGAATCTCATTTGATTTCCTCATGAAGAGAGAGAAAAAACACTTTTAGAACTTTTGGAAACCATGGGGATTCTCCAATCTGATTGTGCAGTGAGTGCTGAAGAGTGGAAATCATATGTGCAATCAAGAATCCAATCAAAAGGGAATGTATGCTCAATACAAAGGAGACCATGAGTGCATAAATAGCCATATTTCCCCACTCCCTTGCCAAAGATAAATAGAGGTATAGCTTAGTAATAGGTGGAACTAAGAGAAACTCAGCCTCCAGAAGAATGTGAAAAAGAAAAGAAAGAAGAATCAGGGATTCACTAATTAGTTGGCATTGTGAACTACTCTGCCCATCTTTTTATACCCTAATTATTTCTGTAATTTTCTTCAAAGAAACTAGCTCAGCCTCGGGCACTGAGTAACATAGAAAATTATTACTGCTATTACAATATCCGTCAGAGCAGTAAGTCTTACTTCTCTGGCGCTTCAACTATTTCACAATTAACCTTAACAACTGGGGCTGGGTTTTTTGCTGTGTAGCCGAGACAGTATGGAAATGTCATCTCATTAACAGCTGGGTTAGGGACCAATGACTTCTCATGTGTTCTGAACCTCAGATGAGCGGCCCTTGCAACAGAGCCCAAGTGTCACCATACCCATAATTAGAAAACCCCTGCTGCTTGCTGTGATGCTTGTGGGTTTAAAGCAGCTTGTTAATGTCCCTTAATCATTGCATTATTTTTAGCCACTTTTCAAGCAAGGGCAACATGAAAAGGGCCAGAGATTTGGGTGACCTTCTTTGAAACAAATGAAGTTGCAAAATTGACAGGAAAGTGAAGGACAATTTAAAACCATGCCCAAAAAGAATATCTTCTTTTTGTAGTGGGGGCCCTGGTGCCTACTTTTAACCCCTTTTAGAAACAGTGAAAAGTGGTACACACAAAATTCAGGGATTTGTCCTAGGTCAACATTTATACATAATCACCCTGCATCATGTTTAGTTTCCTGACAGTACAATCCTAAATGGAGTTGCACCTTTAAGTCCACTGACTTAGAAGGGTGTCATTTTGCTTGCAATGGTAATGTTTTGAGTCTCCTAAACGCAATGAAACTATCACAGTCTGTGATTCTCTGTTGCAACAGATGCAGATTCATCATGGGCTTTTGTTCCCTTTTGACTTTTATAATCCAATGAGCAGTCAAAGTAAACTGGATAGTACAAACTATTTGAATATTATGCTTTTTAATGGACATCTGAGGGTGTTGAAGGAGATGTTAGTTGTCGAAGGCTTTCACGGCCGGAATCACTTGGGTGCTGTGTGGTTTCTGGGCTGTATGGCCGTGATCCTCTGAAGATGCCAGCCACAGATGCAGGCGAAACATCAGGAGAGAATGCTGCTAGAACACGGCCATACAGCCCGGAAACCACACAGCACCCAAGATGTTAGTTGTATTAGCACTACCACTTTTGGCTATATGAAAGAAGGCTATTCTTACCTCAAAATGGGGTCCACACTCTCCTTTAAATGTTGGAGTCAGCTATAACTACCAAGTGCATATTATTGCTTCAGCATCAAAGGAGAAAACTAGACCTGAGAGATGCTCTGCTTTTCCCCCCACCCCCTACTCTTACAGAGAAAGATGACTATCACCGTTCCTGAGGGATTTATGTACAATCACATGTTATGTACAATACATAACATTTGGAGGTGGAAAGATAGGAGGTATTAGAAGCAGAATGTCAAGAGGGCAAAGCAATGCCTGACATGAAGTCTCCTTTACCATCACAGGCCATTACAATATTCAGTAGAGAAAAATCATAGTTTGTTATATTGGCCTATTGTGTTTGGTTGTCATCCATCCACTTCAGGAAGTAGAGCAATCTAGGGATGTGGCACCCAATCGGGTCTCTAACAAACTATGAGGATAAACATCTGAGGAGGAAAAGGGGACAAGGATAGCATTTCTGTGTGGAGTGCCCCTGCCTGCCCACACACTCAGTCTCCATAGCTGTAAAAGGCTGTTGTTGTTGTTGTTGTTAACCTTATCTTGCTAATGTTTGACCTAAGGGGCATTATAAACAATTAGTTGTCTCAAGAGACAGGATGCATCTGTGGTTGTTAGGCCTACAGAGTACCGACAGCCTTCTGGGGACAAAATAAGGAATGACAAGGAACGTCAAGTATTCTGTTGTGGTACTCAAATTGTTCACTGTGTGAATCTTTCTACACACTAGCATTAATTGTTTTACACATCCTTTTATAACTGATGGCTTGCTACTTTGGCCATTTTCAGGTCCCTGGTTTAAAAGTTTAAAAGTGAAAATATAAACAAAGCACATTTTTCATTTTATGCATGTTTCATAGCACTTGATTTAAGTGCAGCAAATTAGCTTCATTAGCTTCCACCACTTTCATTCTGCAAATCAACATTATAATGGGAATATTGACATTTTGTTCGTTAACATCATTGCTGTACTTGTTTTTTTTTAGTCTATGACTGTATTTAATAAAATGAAATGACATTTTTGCAGGTGAAGTAGAGGTTAGGCTTATAAATCCAAAACGGAATAATTTCGGTTGTTGCTTAACTAAATCGAAAGCAAAACACATATTTGACTCACAGACCCGCAGCTCAAATTTTCTTGTCTATTTTTTGCTCATCTGTTCTCATTTTATGAGCTCCACATCTCCTATTGTTCTGTTATCCCCCTAC
Source organism: Sphaerodactylus townsendi (assembly GCF_021028975.2). Lineage (NCBI taxonomy): Eukaryota > Metazoa > Chordata > Lepidosauria > Squamata > Sphaerodactylidae > Sphaerodactylus > Sphaerodactylus townsendi. The sequence goes on along the minus strand of NW_025950211.1, from coordinate 3,938 downwards.
AACAGACAATACACATCTTAATGTATTGTTGAAGGCTTTCATGGCCGGAATCACTGGGGTACTGTGTGGTTTCCGGTTTGTATGGCCATGTCCTAGCAGCATTCTCTCCTGACGTTTCGCCTGCATCTGTGGCCAGATGTGCCAGCCACAGATGCAGGCGAAACGTCAGGAGAGAATGCTGCTAGAACACTGCCATACAGCCCGGAAACCACACAGCACCTCAATACACATCTTCCTCATCCTGTTTTCTGTATTCTGATCTCTACGATCTTTTCTGCTTTTTCCTGGTTCTTTTTTCATTAGGAATATTGGCTAGGAATAAGAACTTTGGCCCTTTTTCCATTCTTTATTTTGTCTTCCGTACATTGTCCTTTCCATCTTGTATTTTCCTCTGTTTTCTATATGGAGTGGCTCTAGCGTGCTCTCGAAGCCCTGAATAAAGGCTGCTATGGTTTGCAAATCCCCACCACTCTGGCTCATATTCTGTTAATCAACCATAAACAGGGAACATATTTTTGACAGATTGTCAACCTGTTCATAGCTGTGCAATAGGTTGCTTCCAGCTTCTGACAGACCAATGTTTGCAAGACATGCACAAGGCTGTTACCGATAGGATGTTTTGGAGGGCATTCATTCATAGGATTGCTGTAGGTCAAAAACTTTACACTTAACATACATAACTGTGGAGAAGATGGTATTTTCTGTAACAGTGTTCTCTATTTATTGCAAATGTTTTCATATCCCTCTTTCAGAAATGCATTCAAGGAGGGAAAGAACCTCATAAAGAAAAAAAAACTTTATAAAATAGAACAGTCACAATTAAAAGTAAAGCTACAAAACAGCTGTAGGGAAAAAACTCAAATTTTATTAATCGAAAGAGAAATAATAAGACTTTCAAGAAACTTTGGAAAAGGTGCTAATTACATGAAAAATGGAAATCAATCAAGATAGCTGTCTGTTACAAATTCAGTTATACATCTTCTGTTCTCAACTGGTCTCCTACAAAACAATAATGTTACTTTAAAAAGCATAACAACTACACAAAAAATCCTTTCCTACAGTTGATAGTGCTACAGAACACCACTACTGGCTCCTGAGCTAAGGCTGTATAATGTGTAATCAGCTAGTGCACTATCATTGTACTACAGCAATCTTTTGTTAGTGGGTTGGCTTGTTCACATGGGAAATTCCAGTTGTGCATGATTTCTACAGCAAAATGTCAGACTTCCTCCCCCAATTGATGGACATTGCATTGCAATTCCCTCTGCACTTCCATATTATTCAGACCCAGTCCAAACATTATATGAAAACATATGCTATGGCTTGCCTGATTCAATATTTCCAGATGAGTTGACAAATTAATTTGTGATAGCAAAATAAAACAGAAGTCTGACTGCCACTTTAAAGACTAACTATAATTACTCTGGTATGAGCCCAGTGTGCCCAAAGCCCATGGAATGTTGCCATTCCCCCCTTTTTGATGTCCTTGGTCAAGAATCTCTAACAGGCCATTTCTCTATGCAGAAATGGCCTTTCACTCGACTACACATTTTCCACTGCTATCTTTCAGAAGCTTTTCCTAGTGGGACACGCTTTGTAGCCTGTGACGGATTTGCCCACCCTGAAGGGTTGGAGTGTGTATTTTTATGGCCTTGTGAGACAAGAGTCAGTAAACAGCACACTCCATATAAGGAGGCCCTACCTGATTGGCTGGCAGAAAACGCAGTTCGCCTGGTGCCACAGATAGAGGGAGCTAAAAGGGCTGAGTATATATAAGCAGGGAAGAGCCTGTGACGTGGTTTCTGAATGCAGAGAGAGACTCTGAGACACAGAGAGAGATCTGACTTAGCTGTGTGCTGACAGGAGTCAGAGAGCTCTATTCAAGCTGATGAGGCATGTTAGAGTGTGGAGGCCCTGAGTTTTGGTGGAAAGTGACCCGCCAGTCAGTGGCTAGACAGCTTGTCTGTCCAGACCTAGTGTCTGTCCAACCCCTGTTCCAAATCCTGTCTGGGAAGTCCAAAGGGGCAGTGTGGCCTATCAGGGGACTAAAGGAGGGAAGGGGGCTTGGGTATGCCAGGATCCTTCTAGACTTAGACGTGGGATTGTGGGGGAACAAGAAGGGTGTGTGGATCAGTCGTTGAGGCTAGAGTCTGTGTATAAAAGCTAGAAGCTGTGTGCTTAACAACTAAGAAGCTGAAACTTGCGTATGTAAAAGCAAAAGTAACTGAAACCTCTTTAAGAGAAAGAGTGAAGTGAACATAAGAACATAAGAATAAGCCAGCTGGATCAGACCAAAGTCCATCTAGTCCAGCTCTCTGCTACTCGCAGTGGCCCACCAGGTGCCTTTGGGAGCTCACATGTAGGATGTGAACGCAATGGCCTTCTGCGGCTGTTGCTCCCGATCACCGGGTCTGTTAAGGCATTTGCAATCTCAGATCAAAGAGGATCAAGATTGGTAGCCATAAATCGACTTCTCCTCCATAAATCTGTCCAAGCCCCTTTTAAAGCTATCCAGGTTAGTGGCCATCACCACCTCCTGTGGCAGCATATTCCAAACACCAATCACACGTTGCGTGAAGAAGTGTTTCCTTTTATTAGTCCTAATTCTTCCCCCCAGCATTTTCAATGAATGCCCCCTGGTTCTAGTATTGTGAGAAAGAGAGAAAAATTTCTCTCTGTCAACATTTTCTACCCCATGCATAATTTTGTAGACTTCAATCATATCCCCCCTCAGCCGCCTCCTCTCCAAACTAAAGAGTCCCAAACGCTGCAGCCTCTCCTCATAGGGAAGGTGCTCCAGTCCCTCAATCATCCTCGTTGCCCTTCTCTGCACTTTTTCTATCTCCTCAATATCCTTTTTGAGATGCGGCGACCAGAACTGGATACAGTACTCCAAGTGCGGTCGCACCACTGCTTTATATAAGGGCATGACAATCTTTGCAGTTTTATTATCAATTCCTTTTCTAATGATCCCCAGCATAGAGTTTGCCTTTTTCACAGCTGCCATGCATTGAGTTGACATTCCCATGGAACTATCAACTGAGACGCCCAAATCCCTTTCCTGGTCTGTGACTGTTAGCACTGACCCCTGTAGCGTGTATGTGAAGTTTGGATTTTTTGCCCCTATGTGCATCACTTTACATTTTGCTACATTGAACTGCATTTGCCATTTCTTAGCCCACTCACCTAATTTATCAAGGTCCGCTTGGAGCTCTTCGCAATCCTTTGTGGTTCTCACCACCCTACATAATTTGGTATCATCTGCAAACTTGGCCACCACGCTACCCACCCCTACTTCCAGGTCCTTTATGAATAGGTTAAAGAGCACTGGTCCCAAAACGGATCCTTGGGGGACACCACTCCCGACATCTCTCCATTGTGAGAACTTCCCATTTACACCCACTCTTTGTTTCCTGTTTCTCAACCAGTTTTTAATCCATAGGAGGACTTCCCCTCTTATTCCTTCATTGCTGAGTTTTCTCAATAGTCTCTGGTGAGGAACTTTGTCAAAAGCCTTTTGGAAATCCAAGTAGACAATGTCCACCGGTTCACCCCTGTCCACATGCCTGTTTACACCCTCAAAGAACTCTAGTAAGTTTGTAAGACAGGATTTGCCTCTGCAAAAGCCATGCTGACTCTTTCTCAGCAGGTCTTGCTTTTCTACATGTTTTATAATTTTATCTTTAATGATAGATTCTACTAATTTACCAGGAACAGATGTCAAACTGACTGGCCTGTAATTTCCCGGGTCCCCCCTAGATCCTTTCTTAAAGATTGGTGTGACATTGGCCATCTTCCAGTCTTCAGGGATGGAGCCTGATTTCAGGGATAAGTTGCATATTAAAGTGAGAAGATCAGCAATTTCATGCTTGAGCTCTTTAAGAACTCTTGGGCTCTAAGCTCCCCAAGGGCAGGATCTATCCCATGAGCCCTGTTGA
>NW_025950210.1:0-10156 GCF_021028975.2 Sphaerodactylus townsendi | reverse complement strand
CCATCAATAATAGTCGGTGGGGGCCTCTCCGGCGGGTCGTGCCAGGCATCGGAAGCGGGAGCCTCCTTGAGCAAGCTGGAATGGAAGACAGGATGAATGTTACTAAGAGAGTTAGGCAAATCTAAGCAGGCAGTGACATCATTAATCACTTTAGTAATCTGAAAAGGTCCCACGAATCTTTTGCCAAGTTTAGAAAATTTATGCACATCTCTAAGATTTTTTGTAGATAAATACACCCAAGAGCCCACACGCAGAGGGAAATCCGAGCGGTGTTTATCCGCTTGCAGCTTTTGGGAGTCCTTAGCTTGTTGTAAGGCGGTCTGGACCGTTTTCCATCCCTCGGCTAGGGATGAAATCCATTGTTGAAACTCTGGAGGGTCCAAAGCTGTCGCAGGTAGGTGTGGCAACGGCGGGAAGGAGCGACCAGACACAATTTCAAAGGGGTTTTTTTTTGTACTGCTATGAACCGCATTGTTATAGGCGTACTCCGCAAACGGAATAAGCTCGCACCAATTGTCTTGGTGGTAGTTGGTGTAACAACGTAAATACTGCTCTAGGGTTCTGTTCGTTCTCTCCGTCTCGCCGTCGCTTTGAACGTGGTAGGGGGCGGCGACGGCCGGGGCGGCCCCCAACAACCCCAAAAACGCCTTCCAGAACTTTGAAATGAATTGGGGGCCGCGGTCGGAGACCACCTTAACGGGGGCGGAATGGAGACGGTAAACATGTTGAATGAACAGTCGTGCCAACTTAGGAGCGGAGGGGATGGAAGCACATGGAATAAAATGAGCTTGTTTAGAAAATAAGTCTACCACCACCCACAAAACCGTGTTGCCATGACTTTCGGGCAAATCCGTAATAAAATCCATGGAGATGACTTCCCAAGGGCGGGAGGCCACCGGGAGAGGTTTCAACAGTCTATGGGGCTTTCCCGGGATGGTTTTGGCTTCTGCACAAACCGAGCAGCCCTTAATATATGCCTCAATGTCCTTGCGCATTGCGCGCCACCAGAACTGCCGGCGGGCCAAATGCAGAGTTTTCAGAAAGCCAAAATGTCCAGCCGAGCGGGCATCGTGGCAAGCTTCAAGAACCTGCTTGCGGAGGGGGGGAGGCACGTACCAACATTCCCCCCTCCGCCAAACTCCATTCTCCAAACGCAATTGGGAGTCACTTTCTTCCGCTGGAGGCTCGTGCAGCCCCGCCTCCTCGAGTTCCCGCAGGAAAGGAGAGACGAGACTAGGAATGGGGGGTGGAGGAGGAGTGGACGTTTGAGATCGGGTGACAGCCAGCCCCAACTGGGAGGGGGAGAGAACAGTGCGTGGAATGTCTCGTAAGGCAGCTCCACCCCCCTCCCCGGGTAGGCGCGAGAGCGCGTCAGCCAGTTTATTGGTTTTTCCGGGGAAAAAATGGACTGTAAAAGAGAAACGAGAAAAGAAATCGGCCCAACGAAGTTGTTTTGCGGACATCTTGAGGGGGGTGGAAAGAGCTGCCAGGTTTTTGTGATCCGACCAAACCTGAAAGGGGTGTTTAGCCCCCTCCAGCCAGTGGCGCCAAGTGGAGAGTGCTACTTTAATGGCCGCAGTCTCTTTATCCCCTACAGTCCAGTTGAGTTCAGCACCAGAGAATTTCTTAGACAAATAAGCACACGGAACCAGCCTACCATCTTTATTTTTCTGCAACAGGGCTGCCCCAAGTGCTTTGTCCGAGGCATCCACGTGAACCACAAACGGGAGATCTGGGTCAGGGTGCTTTAGGATAGGTTCGGAGGTAAACGCAGACTTTAAGAGTTGAAAGGCTGTTTGACACTCCTCGGACCAGGAAAGGGGGGCCCCGGGCTTGGCGGACAGTGGATCTTTACCCTTAGTGCGTAAGAGGTCTGTGAGAGGGAGAGTCAGTTCAGCGAATTGGGGTATAAAGTCACGATAGAAATTAGCAAAACCAAGAAAAGATTGGAGCTCTTTGCGGTTGGTGGGGGCAGGCCATTGGAGGACTGCGTCAATCTTAGCAGGATCCATTTTCAAGCCCTCGGGCGAGATCCGGTAACCCAAATAGTCAATGGAGGTCTGGTGAAAACAGCATTTGGAGAGTTTGGCAAAGAGAGAATTGTCGAGCAAGCGTTTCAATACCTCTCGAACCAATGTTTCATGCTCTTCTATGGTTTGTGAGTAAATCAAAACGTCATCTAAGTATACCACAACTCCCTTGTACAATAAATCATGGAGAACTTCGTTGATAAGGGCCATAAAAGCCCCGGGGGCCCCACTTAACCCGAATGGCATTATCAAGTATTCAAACTGTCCAAACTTTGTGTTAAACGCAGTCAAGTGTTCATAGCCTTCAGCAATTCTGACCCTGTAGTAAGCTTCTCTTAAGTCCAATTTAGTAAAAATGCGCCCTTTGCCGAGTGCATCTAAAAGGTCCTTGATCAAAGGCAAAGGATATTTATTGGACAGGGAGACCGCATTGAGACCTCGATAATCTGTGCAAAGCCGTAAAGACCCATCTTTCTTTTTTACAAACAAAACGGGAGCAGCGTGTGTGTGTTTGGTAGCCCGCCGTATGAACCCGCGAGCGAGGTTCTTGTCCAAGAAGGCACGAAGTTCCTTCTCCTCATTGGGACTCATGCGGTAGATTCTACCTTTGGGCAGTTGCGCCCCTGGTTGTATAACGATTTTGCAGTCAGTGTCTCTGTGGGGTGGCAACTGATCGCATTCTTGCTCCTGAAAAACTCTGGCTAAATCATGATACGCAGGTGGGATGTCAATAGAATCGGGAGCAATCGCTGAAGAAGCCAGGGAGGGGGGTGTGTCAGGAGAAGTTGGGTTTTCCCCCCAATTCATGTGTTCACCGCAGGGAGGGTCAGTGAATTCTAAGATCCGTTCTTTCCAAATGAACTTTGGTTCATGTAACAATAACCATGGCATGCCCAAAACTATGGAGTGTTTGGCCACTGGCGCCAAAATAAAACTAATTTTCTCCCAATGGTCGGCGCAACGGAGGAGAACCGGCTGTGTTTTGAACTGGGCCGGTCCTTCGTTCCCGAGGGGGCTGCCGTCCATTTGGGTGAATGGTATGGACTTAGCCAGGGGAATTTGGTCCAGACCTAGCTCCTCTGCCACCTGGGGCCGCATTAAACAGTGGGAGCAGCCAGAATCCACAAGGGCCGAGGCTATAATGCGAGTGTGTTTAGCGGGGTTGGCCAGAAACGCTTGGACAGTAATGGGAGCGCTGCCTTCACTCACCGCGTCAGGAGTCGGGCCCATGTCCATGGGGGCTGAAGAAAGGCAAACAACTGCTTCCCCCTCCTCTGGGTCGCCTTCGATGACCGCTTTAGACGAGCCCGTCGGAGGCGGCCCCGATCTGCGTGGTGGCTTGGCAGATGGAGTGCGCGTAGCTGGCGCGGTTGGTTTTTGTTTCTTGGGACAGTTGGCGGCTAGATGACCTGGCCCTCCGCAGTAAAGACACAATCCCAGTCGGCGACGGCGTTCAGAGGTGGTTTCGGTAGGGGCGGCTGGGCTTGGCTTGGTGGGCACAGTGGTGGGTTTTGGGCGTGGGCGGCCTCCGGCACGAGCGTATTCCAAACGAGACGCCACCTGGGACCCCAACTGGATCCAATCTGCAATAGTACGAGGAACCCGAATTAAAAACACCGTTTCACGCAGCTTGCCGTCCACAGCATCCGAGAAGTATTCGCATTTCATGCGTTCAGGCCACTCAGGAGGAAGTCGAGCAGCCGCCGCACGAAATTCACGGACAAATTCTGCAAACGGGCGGTTGCCTTGCTGGATAGTTTTGATGGTGCGGATAGCTTCATTCTCTGCGCCTGGATCTTGGAAGCGCGCTCTTAAGGCTTGGAGGAATGCGGGCACCGTGCGAGAGTCTTCATCTTGCAAATCCAAAAGAGTCACGAACCAGTCGGCTGCTGCCCCATCCAGGACTGAGCCGATGTCCCGTATTTTTTCGCGCTCAGACCGGTATAAATCATCATAGTCTTCCAAGTGGGCATTGAGTTGCAAAATGAAGTAGGGAAGTTTGGAAGCGGTCCCATCAAAACGGGCTGGTATCGGGGGCCGATAGTAGCCCCGTTCCACGGCTCTTGGCGCCTGCTGGGGCGGTGGTTGCGCGGGTTGAGCAGGTTGGGCAGGCAGCTGTTGTACGGGGGGGGCCGGAATCGGGGGCGCTGGCGGTGCCGCTGGCGTTTGGGTGGCAGGACCCAGGTACGTGGCCCCCCTGGCGCCGGCGTGATCAGTAACAGCATAGACTCCAACTTGGGGCTTCCTGGTCTGCTGCCTCCTTAGCTCCCTCTCCAACGCAGCCAGCTCCCTTTCCTTGCGGGTCAATGCATCCTGGTGCGCATGCAGAGCAGCTTTTTCTCGTTCCAACTTAGCCAGTTCGTCCCGTTTAAGAGCTTCAGTGAGCTCACTTTGCGTGCGCAGAGCCTGAACGCTTTCGCGTTGCCGTTGTAAATCCAGTCTGGAGTGTTCCAGGACTTTATCATGGACCGACAGATTCTGGGCATATTGTCGTTGGAGCGCATCTTTGGCACGGTCCAACTCGAGTTGGACTTCTTTGCGTTGCCGTTCCCGGTCCCTCTGCAGGTTTTCGCGCTCTTGCTGCAACTGTGCCCGTTCCTCTTCCCATAGTTGACGTTCACGGGTCCATGCTTCTTGGGCATCTCGCAGTCGCCCCACTTCTTCATCCCAGGTCTCCTTCGATGGGAGAGGGAACAGATCCGGCTGGGAGTGCAGGCTTTCTTCGGACTCTTCGTCGTCTGGAAGCGAGACATCGGAGACACCGTAGCCACCGGTGGCTCCCCGGGGCACCTCAGGTGCGGTCGCTGGCCCGGGATCAGGGGGGTCCGATTGGAAGACGGTACGGATACCCCTCCCAATCCCAGGTTTAGTCCCAGTATCCTTCGGACGGGCCCCAGTGCTGTGCCACGGTGGTTCTTTGGGAGCATCACCAAAATACGAGTCCAGGAATCGTTCAATGGATTCCTGGGTTGCCGCATGAAAGGTGGTCAGGCCCGTCTCCTCCATGACAGGTTGCATCTGAGGTTTGTAATCCACACGAAAACGGGTAGAGATCCGATCCACAGGCGCTCGATCCATAGACAGCGCCCCAAACGGCTCATGGAAGTCCCCATGGTCGTCGTCACGTCCCTCGTTCCAACGGAGTAAAGGAAGACTCGTGCTGATACGAGGACGGGAAAGAGCCACCAGCGAGGCCCGTTCTCCTGCCGGTTCCTCCAGATCCAGAAGGGAAAGGTTGGAGCCCTCTTTGGGGGCTACCGCACCTTCCGCAGTAACATTCAACCTCTCCATGTCAAGACACCAGAGGTCCACTGCACTAGGAATATAGATGAATTAGGATTCCTGCCACAATGTAAGGAATTCCATAGAAGCAGAAATAAAAGGCTTTTTGGGTGTAAAAGTCCGTTTATTAAGACATCTTAGAAAGCTCACGTACACGTAGTGGCAGGAATGACACTTCCCGCCAGAAGCACAGGTTATAACACCATTCACCCCATCCCCCCTCCTGCTTCCCATGGGAACGGAGTCCTCATCTCCCGCGCAAAGATAAAGTCTCCGCCGATGAAGCTGGCCCATCGCCCGGGCTGTGGAATGCACTCAAGGTTACTTCACCATCAACACCATTGAATCCTTTACAATTGGAGGTCAAGGATTAACCTGACTAACCACTACGGGTTTGGGTTTCATAGACCTGGAAATTTTCGAAAACCTCGAAAAAGGTAATATTGCATATCATCGGGTTTTGCAAAAAAAAAAATGTGGGTTAAAAATCCGAACGTGAAAATGCACCACCCTCCAAGCTCCACATGGGCCTTTGATACAGGCAGAGTTGGACACTGGGGATGGTCAGGCCCAACTCAGCATTCAATTGCAGGCTCAGCCTGACTGGGTCCAGCTTTATACTGCAGACTCCGCCCGCAAAGCTCCACCCAACTTCAGGGGCAGAGCCAGCAGTATCGGCTGGACTTGGCAGCCTAAACCTGCAGTTCGACTCTAGGGCCAGGGCCAGCTGTGAACGGCTGGCTCAAAGTCTGCAGCCAGGAAACCTCCCGGAGTTACAGCTGGTCTCCAGACCGAAGAGATCAGTTCTCTGGAAGAAATAGCTGCTTCGGGGGAGGGGGGAGCTCTATTTCTTTCAGTGCACAGGAGAGAAAGGGGGGGGGATATAAATCCAAACTCCTCCTCCTCCTCCTCTTCTTCTTCTTCTTCTTCTTCTTCTTCTTCTTCTTCTTCTTCTTCTTCTTCTTCTTCTTCTTCTTCTTCTTCTTCTTCTTCTTCTCTGATAGCACATTGCAGTGCCATTTTGTAGCCCAGAATGTGCATTTTGGGTGTTTCTTGACACAGGAATGTTGAACCAGAGAATCCGCTCATAGTCCTAAGGGGGGCAGAAGTGTAAGCTGCCCGTTGAACCCCCACTTGGCTCCAGCTCCCAATGACTGAGCAAGCAGGAACTTGCCTGTCCGTGGGCCCAGGTGTAACACATGGAGGACAGGGGACAAAGATGTACAGGAGAGGGTGTGGCCAGGTTGGATATCAGGCATTGGCTGGAAGCCACACGTCGCCCAGGAATGTCCTTGTTTCTACCCTGGACAAGTCCAGATGTGCCAGGGTTAGCTGTGGATCTGAGGTTTTTTGGCAAATGCCACATCAATATAGTGTCATCTTTATTTGGCCACTTGAAGAAGCGCCTTCTCCATGTGTCCCATAGTTGTGATAGTGTCTACTCCATCATGTGTAAAGAGGCATCAAAGGCGTGCCTGGTGAATTTTGGGGAGCCTAAGGAGATTTCCAGTGGTCAAGGAAAAGGACTTTAGTGACCAGCGTGGTCACTCCCCAGATTCTCCCCAAATGAATAGGATGTGCAAACAGATACATGTGAAAGTGAACTTAAGCTACAAAATAAAGACAAACCACAATGTTTTACGTCACTGATAGAATGTCTCAGAAAACACAGGCTGTGTTGGGCTCTGAGAAGGCTTGGTCCAAGCACTTTGTCCTTTATGAGTTTCTCCCTTGGAGGAATGAACACAGACTAACTTGGGAAAGTCGTTCATTCTCTCTAAAGAGTGCAAAAGCAGGAGTTCTCGCACCAGTGGTGGTCTTAGCCACCTGGCCCTGCCTCCACTGGTGGGAAAGAAATGACCTGTTGTCAGACACAGGTGTACCTACCCACCTGGTCAGGGACTTGTGCAGCAGCTGGCTAGCATTCACACACCTGCCTTCTTTGAGCCTGGGTTGGGGGTGGGACAGTGATTCTGCAGCCCAATCTCAGACTCTATGTTTGCACATTTAGCACTGACTAGTGACAGCTTGGGTGACTTTTCCCTAAACCCTCTGGGCCTTTGGGAGACTCCTGAGAAAACGGCAAGGCACTTCAGAGGACTGAAGAAGGAGGAGGAGGAGTTTGCATTTATATCCCCCCTTTCTCTCCTGTAGGAGTCTCAAAGGGGTTTACAATCTCCTTGCCCTTCCCCCCCACAACAAACTCCCTGTGAGGTGGGTGGGGCTGAGAGAGCTCCAAAAAGCTGTGACTACCCCATGGTCACCCAGCTGATATGTGTAGGAGTGTACAGGCTAATCTGAATTCCCCAGATAAGCCTCCACAGCTCAAGCGGCAGAGCTGGGAATCAAACCCGGTTCCTCCAGATCAGAATGTACCTGCTCTTAGCCACTGCTCTTAGCCACTACGCCCCTGCTGAGTGATCCAAAGCAGTTGAATTGCTACTCAGTCAGTCTGGATTGTTCCCATGAGGCCCTCAGACGCACCTGGAAATATAACATTTCTGGAAATTTTGACACCATTGGCGGGAGTGTTCTCCTCGCTTCCCCCCAACCCGCCCCCCAAAAAACTTGGGGAAAATAAAAATACTTACTTTATTATCACATCTAAATTGTATATCTTTAACAATGTAAATTACATTATTTATAACTAAATTATCATGTGGTGTTAGATGTATATTTATAAAATTTAAAAGAATAAATTATTTAATGTATTGTTAAAGACTTTTGTGGCTGGAATCAGTTGACTGTTGTGGGCTTTCCAGGCTGTGTGGCCTACGTGGTCTGGCGATTTTAACTCCTAATGTTTTGCCTGCATCAGTGGCTGGCATCTTCAGAGGCATGTCACGATTAGATGTGTTTCTTACTGTGCCACAGAAGGAAATACATCTTACTGTGACATTCTTCTGATGATGAGAGCCACAGATGCAGGCAAAACATTAGGAGCAAAAACCACCAGACCACGTTGGCCACACAGCCTGGAAAGCACAGCAGCCAGATAAATGCTTTACAGCCCAATCCAGACAGCAGTGGTGACTGAGGACAGCGTGGCTGACACGTTGCCTCCAGAAGGCTTTCCAGAGGGATGGGTGGGGGGCGGGGGGGGAAAGAAAATAACAAAACCCCTCCCTGCCTCCAGAAAGCTCTCCGTTAGGGCCAATGTGCTTACACCATCCAAAAGGGGCAGGGTGCCACTTGCCACACACCTGGGCTGGGAGCCAACTAATGTTAGTTCCGCCCTTGGGGACACCCCTCCCCTGCCCATGCTGACATCCATTCCAGATGCCAGCACAGCTCCGCCATGGCCAGGACTTCCTGCTTTTTCAGAAGTGGGGCTGATGGGTGCCTGCCCACCTACATACCTGGCCTTCTACCACCAGCGCATTTACCTCTTGCACTGGTGAGGTGGACCAGCACAAGGCTGCCCCAGCTCCGTAGGTAAGTGCCCCCCCCTTTTGGGTTGCCATTTTCTACAAGCAAAGTTATTAATATGGTACAAAACAGAGAGAGGGCTGCAAATGCATTGCCCTATATATTACATCTTAGTTTTTGCCAACTGAAAAGTATAACTTGAAAATGAAAAGTGTTAAGTTTGATAATAAACAGTAAGAAATGTACTGTTTGAACCAAAATACAGTCACAACAGGAATAGTAGCATAAACTAACACTGAAATCACTGACCTCTTCAGTAGTTCCTGTCATGCATGTTTAACAGCAGGCAAGGTTAGCTCCAGTCAAACAATAAACATGTCCTTGACACCATCTGTCTGCTGAACAGAGAGGAATGATTCCCTGTAAGACAGTGTTGATTTCCCTGCACTGCAGGTGGAGGCCAAGACTAAGAGAACCTGGTTGACCTCAAGGCACAAATGAGTTCATGGCTGAGACAAGATTCGGACCCCTTAGATTCACACACACACCCCTTGTCACAAATCAATTGCTTATTTCAATCACGTGTTGGACTTAGGACTGCCTTTGAAGAGTATTCAGAAATTCCCGTAAGTGATGGCAGCCTTCAGGGGCAACCTGGGGGATCCCCCAGAATTACAACTTATCTCCTGACTACAGAGAGCAGTTATACTGGACAAAATGGCTGCTTTAGAGAGTGGACTCCATGACACTATGCGCTGCTGAGGTCTCTGTCCTCCCCAGGCTCCATCCTCAAATCCCCAGGAGTTTCCCAGCACAGATCTGGCAACGCAGCCCTCCCATTGCCCACCTCTGGTTGGGAGGAACCAGGCAGCCCCAATTCGCACTGGTGCAAAATGCTTGAGCATTAATTGGATCTCAACATGCAGAGCACATCTGTCTCTTAACGACTGTGCAACGCCTCCCTCTGGTCATGGGGCCCGCTGGTGCTTACAGCTGACGTAAGATGTTCTCGGGCTAGTCCCGTACTGTGGCACCTCAGGAGCCCCAGAGATTCTGTGTGGCCAAAGCTTCTGAATGCAGTATGTTGCAGCGTAGTACATGTGGATGGAAGTGCTACGTAATTACCTTGCAGCTTCTGATTTTGGGAGCCACTGACTTCCTGGTAGCAGTGACTTCTGCGTCTTCATTGTGGCATATGGGACTCCTAACTGGGTTTGGCCAGTCATTGTCCTCCAGATTGTGCGTCTGGCTACCACAGCCCACCCATCCCCCTGCCCAGCAGTGCGTGCATTTTCATCATGCTGGATAGATGTCTTCCGTGTGCTGCATGTCACAGCAGTTTATTATTTACTTGTTTAATTGACTTCCACCCTGCCTTTCTCCCTAAGGCAGGGGTAGGGAACCTGCAGCTCTCCAGATGTTCAGGAACTACAATTCCCATCAGCCTCTGTCAGCATGGCCAATTGGCCATCCTG
>NW_025950209.1:0-10159 GCF_021028975.2 Sphaerodactylus townsendi | reverse complement strand
GAGAGAGCTCCGAAAAGCTGTGACTAGCCCAAGGTCACCCAGCTGGCGTGTGTGGGAGTGCACAGGCTAATCTGAATTCCCCAGATAAGCCTCCACAGCTCAGGCGGCAGAGCTGGGAATCAAACCCGGTTCCTCCAGATTAGATACACAAGCTCTTAACCTCCTACGCCACTGCTTCTCCATGTCTGGCATGTTAAATCCTGTGGCGGAGAAATATACAACCCTACTAACATCTTTTTCTGAGACAATGGAGAGCGGGGCTTGAAATCTCTTGGAATTGCCACTGATCTCCAGACGACAAAAGTCATATTTCAATCACGCACTCATTCGCCCTTGTTTATTTATTTATTTTTCACATGTATTCCACTTCTCTAGGGGAAAAAACGGTATATTTAGCATCTCTGGACAGAGTAACTTAAAAAAATTAAATAAACAAATGCGCACAATATTTTCCTGCCATTTCCTGGAAGGGCGAGAAAAGCGCAGGGCTGTTCCCTCTGTGGCTGTCATGTTTGATTCCACTTTTATCCTTTGATGCCTTAATGGATGCCTTTTTAATGCACTGAAAGGTGTTCTGGGATTGCTGTTAATCATTGCTTTGGAGGAGAAATCGGCTTTGATTGCACGTGCCCTCGCTGTAACGTTTTGACTTGTACTGCATGTTCTCTGATGCCTCGAACAATGCACAAAAGCTGTTCCTCTTGGAGGGAGGTTAAGAATTTAAACGCTTAACTATAGATTGCTCGGCTGATGATATAATTGGAGGCATCGGGTCCTTGGCGGCAAAATTACGGGCTTTGTGCTTTGCACTTTTCTGTTCATTTTCCTCCCTGGCATACCTTTTCCCGTGCAACAGCAGCAGAGATAACCTACAAGTTGTGGGAACGGCCCTTTAGAGGAAATTAGTCTGCATCCAGAAGTAATTTCGCTGCTGAGGTATCATTCAGAGCCCCTGCCCACCTGCTGAAATATTTATCTGCTAAACAGGAGAGCACTCTGTAAAAGGACATTAACCTGGCTAAAAAGGATGAGCTCCAGTTAATTCAGGTGGCAGCGTTTTTACTCTGGAAGAAAAGGCATACAGAGAAGGGGAAGAGAAAGGGCACCATTTAAAAGTTAGATGTGTAGGTTTCCCCAGTGGTGGGTGGGATCCAAAAATTTTAGTAACAGGTTCCCATGGTGGTGGGATTCAAACTGTGGCGTAGCGCCAATGGGGCTGGGCTGGGTACGACAGGGGCGTGGCCAGGCATTCCTGGGCGGGGCATTCCTGGGCGGGGCTGTGGCAAGGATGCAGCCGCTACGTCAGTCTTTGGGCAGGAAATGAATGCACGCAGGCGCAGGCTGCCACGCACGCCGGTGCACCTCCTGCTAGACTGCTTCCAGTTCTGCGCGCTACTGCTGAGAGGAGGGGTGTCACTAAGGCAAAAATCACGTGGCAAAATCACCAATTAGTCACCCCCTCTCGGCACACACAAATAATTAGTAACCTATCCTCGGGAACCTGTGAGAACCTGCTGGATTCCCACCTCAGGGTTTCCCACCTCCAAGTGGAAACAGGAGATCTTGAATTACAGCTCACCTCCTGATAACGAAGATCAATTCCCGCGGAGAAAATGGATGCCTTGGAGAGTGGTCTGTACTTAAATCCCTCCCCCTCCCCAAAACTAATCCTTCCCAGTGTCCATTCCCCAAATTGCCTGGAATTTAGTCATAAGTTGGAAGGGGTCGTACAAACCAACTAGTCAAACTCCCTGCTCCTTGCAGGATCAACCTTAGAGCATCCCTGGCTAGTATTTTTCCAACTGCTGCTTAGAGACTGCCAGAAGACTGCTCACTACCTCCCACCTCCCAAATTGGAGCTGGCAACTCCAAATGTGGTTCTCAAAACATAGCAAAGGGTCCAGGCCCACTTCTGGAAGCACAAGATCAGGGAGGCTTGAACATGCACCAGTTCAGCCAGTGTGGTATAGCGGTTAATCTGGAGAACCGGGTTCGATTCCCCACTCCTTCACATGAGAGGTGGACTCTTATCTGATGAACTGCATTTAGAATCATAGAATCATAGAGTTGGAAGAGACCTCAAGGGCCATCCAGTCCAACCCCCTGCAATGCAGAAACACACAATCAAAGCACTCCTGACAGATGGCCATCAGCCTCTCTTTAAAAACCTCCAAAGAAGGAGACTCCACCACATTCCAAGGGAGTGCATTCCATTGTCGAACAGCCCTTAATTTGTTTCCCTGTTTCTACACATGAAACCTGCTAGGTGACCTTGTAGTTCACAGAACTGTCTCAGCCCCACCTATCTCACAAGGTGTCTGTTGTAGAGAGAGGAAAAGAAGGGGTTTGTAAGCCATTTGTGGAAAGCAGGATGTACAAACTCCTCCTCCTCCTCCTCCTCCTCCTCCTCTTCTTCCTCCTCTTCTTCTTCCCCCATCCTCCTCCTCCTCTTCCTCTTCTTCTTCTTCCTCTTCTTCTTCCTCCTCCTCCTCTTCTTCTCTCCTCCTCCTCCTCTTCTTCTTCTCTCCTCCTCCTCCTCCTCTTCTTCTCTCCTCCTCCTCCTCCTCCTCCTCCTTCTCCTCCTCTCCTCCTCCTCCTCTTCTTCTTCCCTCCTCCTCCTCTTCTTCTTCTTCTTCTCTCCTCCTCCTCCTCCTCCTCCTCTCGTCGTCGTCGTCGTCGTCGTCGTCGTCGTCGTCGTCGTCGTCGGCGGCGGCGTCCTCCTCCTCCTCCTCCTCCTCCTCCTCCTCCTCCTCTTCTTCTTCTTCTTCTTCTTCTTCTTCTTCTCTCCTCCTCCTCCTCCTCCTCTTCTTCTTCTCTCCTCCTCCTCCTCCTCCTCCCCCTCTTCTTCTTCTTCTTCTTTGCTGGTGGAGAACAGGGAGCTCAGTTTTATATGACTGGTTTGACTGCCAAACCTTTTGCGCCCGGTTGCTTCACTGTACTCCCCCAGCGATCGTCGTGCCTTAGGTCAGTTATTCCCTTTAATCAAACCAATCTCATGGACCTGGTCATAATAAACAAAGATTAAAAGGGAGAGGGGAAAAAAACAAGTTGGCTACCCTGAATTCTTGAGAGGGACAGTTGGATGAAAATATGATAAATGTACGAGGCAGACCATCTGTAGAGCGGTATGGGGGAAGCAGGTAGGATTGAGATAAAGGGAGGTGATTACTAAGCTGAACGAATGGAGAAAGAAGCATAAACACAGAAGGAATTTTCTATCATACTTAGCATTACCTCCTTCATGCAAATTCCGCATTGCCTGGTCTAGATGCAGCAGAATGAGGCAATAATGAAGTGGTAACCTTCTCAGGAGAGAGAGTTGACTGTATTGCTTCAGACTGTGGGCAAGAGTTTGTATTTTGTTGCTGTTGAAAAAGCCCTTTCCCCTTAATAATTCCCAATAAGTACACAATGGTGCTTTCTCCCCAAAATGCCAATGTTTTGTTCACAGGCTCTTGCAATAAAAATAATAAGAGATTCCCTCCTGCATCCTAGCACAGGATCTGCCCTGAACCATTTTAACAGCTTTGCCTGTGCAAACCTCTTCAAGCTGCAGAGTTCTCCAGGATTTATCTATTAAAGGAAGATTAAGAACCTTTAATTCTGATAATGCAAAAAAGTATGTGGGTTGAGTTTGGTTCTTTGAACTATTAACCTCTAAACCCGATGGAACATTCCTGCAGAGACTGCTATCTTTTTATGGAAATAAGAAAATGTTCTTTTTTTATCGAGCTGCAGACACGAAGAAGTTAATCCGACAATTACTACGAAGATAAATGCTAACGTTATCAAAGTTCCTAGCATCGTTTAATCATATTATGCCAAGTAATAGTTTTAAAAGCGAATCTGGTTTCAGCTTTTGTCTCGCTGCTTTTAGGGGTTATCCAAAAGTCCACGTTATCTCACCTAGGCTTCTTCCTCACAAATCCCCTAAAATGTTTGTAAAACATTTTCAGTCCCTTTACTATGATGTTTGTCCGCACTCATTCCCTTGAAACAATTCATGGCTTCCATGAAGGGTTCCCCCCCCCTTTTGAGTTATTTGCTGACTTGATGCTGCAATCCTTCTTGCTGCAATTCTACCCTGTTTCCCTGAATATAAGACATCCCTGGAAAATAAGACATAGTAGAGGTTTTGCTGAAGTGCGAAATATAAGGCATCCCCCAAAAGTAAGACGTAGCAAAGTTTTATGTTTGGAAACATGCCCGACGAACAGAACACAGAAATATAAGACATCCCCTGAAAATAAGACATAGCACATCTTTGGGAGCAAAAATTAATATAAGACACTGTCTTATTTTCGGGGAAACACGGTATATAGTGATTCTATAATTGATGCTGCGATTATTTTACCCCTCTCCCAATAAAAACCCATGCAGAAATGATGAAAATAAATAGGCGAGGGGGAATGGTGTGAGCTCAGTGATGTCATAAAATGGCGCCAAGGAGGAAGTTCAGGGACGGCACAGAGGCATGGAAAACATAGTAGATTGCACAGCCAGTGAAAACGTTTTGAAAATGTTTCAGGCTAAAGAATCATTGCAAAAAGGGGATTCATTAAAAACGTTTTGAGGCTGTAAATAAAATGGTTTTGAAAGATACGCCGAAAAGCAACGTGGTACTCCATGGAGGAAACGTTTTATTTCCTGTCTCAAAATATTTTAAAAGGTTTGTGCGGAAAGGTTTGTGTCTTCTCTGACGATTTCTATCCAGAGAAATCTGATTTGCTTGACACAGAAATGCAGATTTATAGACAAAGATTAGCTTTATCTTTCTCTAAATGTGTTCTAACATAATCATATGGTCACATTCAGCTAATTGATTGGTTCATAGCTAAATATACAGCAGTGCAAATAAGCCAATCAGCATGTGTGTATTAATTACATCCGATATAGCAAGATAAGAAGGCCAATCCCATCTCTTAACCTCTATTAAAAAGCAACGAATCTAACTTCCGTAACTGTTTCAGTTAACTGTCAAAGATAAAAATAGCCCTAAGAAAAAAAAAGCAGTTCAATGTCAGTTGAAAAGTGCTTGAATTCTTGGCAGTAAGAAAAAATTAATAAGATCACAACTACTACTACACTTCTACATTCTGAAGCAGGGAGTTCTTTTTACCCCCTCCTTGTGTTAACATATGTAAATCAGGCCCAAATCATCGTTCTCCGGAAAACCTAGTTCCCCATCATCCTTAGATCTAAACTTGGACTTCCCTTGGTTTTCCCACTAATGTGAATGCCAACATCATTTTTACGTGCCAGGACTGTTAAATGGTGGGAAACACTTAATTTCTGCAAGCCAGGCCCAGTTAAAAATGTAGGAGCAGAATTAGAAAGGTAGCAACCTTCATCAGTCTTTCTATACGGGGGGACATCTTCACATGCTCCACTCTAGACTACAGGGATCAATTCTGTGATGGAATTGTACTGTAAATCTAGCAGCATCACACCTACATGTTAAAATGGTCTTTGATCGCCGGATGGGGAAACCAAAAGGCCATGGAAATGTACCCAGGACAGGAAGATGCCCAAATAAGGCACTTCAAAGGCTTTGGGTAACCGCATGGCAAGGAGGGAAGTTTTCTTGGACAGTAAAGGACAAAGACCTAGGCCACGCTATCATGCGCTAAGCTAAGAGGAGCACCTCTTAGGCAAGAGGTCCCAACAGAACTTCAGAGTGTATTTAGCTGAGCAATCTCTGTAACTGCATTTGTGTTTTATTTCTTTTATTTCTATTTTTCAAGAAGTCCTTGAGAACTCAGCTGGCCTGGAGTCACTGGAGGGAAAAGGACTCGGGATTGGGGCGAGATAGCGTGGCTCTCCCCAGCTGGATCTCAGCCTCAATCATCATAAATCCCCTTTGAGAAAATGGATGCCTTGGAGATTGGACTCTATGGCCTTGTACCCCTCTGAGGTTCCTGTCCTCTTCAGGCTGCTCACCCAAATCCCCAGGAGTTTCCCAACCTGGCAACCCTAAATATTACAGTGAACACACATGGGGGCTTTCCCCACTACAGAAGGGAGCTATGGTCGACTTGGTTCCCTTCAGTGGAGGGCGATTCCAGGCTGTCCCCACAGCAACTGAGTTGGCCCCCTGGAATCGAGCTAAGTGGGCGGGATCATCTTGGTGCCTGTTTCATTCCTCGATCATGATTGGCGCTTGTGTTATGGCGGGAAATGGGAGCGTTCTTTTTTTTTTACAGTTTTTAGTTTACAGTCACATGCGCTTTCTGCCCACCACGACTCTCCCGTTCTGCGCATACCACAAAAGCGGCTCGTGATTGGTTGAACGGATGAGGTGTCGTTTCGATACTTCCCCACTTCAAAGCGGTATCGACCTTGTTCTGGCAGAAAAGTGTAGTTCATAACTGCGACAAGGATGTCGCAGTTCTGAGTGGGGGGGGGGGGACCCGAGACAAAACAATGTTGAGCTCGGTGGCAGTGGGGATTCACTGAGGCGAACCTAGGTAGAAACCAGTTCAACTCTGTCAGTGGGCAAAGCCCCGTGTACATCCTGCCTGTACGTGAGCACGTCCGTTCGTGAGGAAGAATCAACACGCATTCACTTTACCAACAAAACCAAGGACCAGAACCTGGTTAAATGTGTGGCTTCAGCTGTGCCTGCAATAAATGCAACGTAAGAATTACTCTGTTTTTTATTTTATTTGACTTAGTATCCCAACCTTTTTCTGACTCAGAGTAGGATATGTGCTCATACGATGAAAAATCAAGGGTACAGAGATTATATTTATTAACTGCAGCTTGTGATCTTGGCTTAATGTACGAATCCACAGCCCAATCCACAGGGCTTACAGGTGGTGCAGGGAGACAGCTGCCCAGAAAGCCCAACATAAGGAGCAGCAGTGGCGTAGGAGGTTAAGAGCTCGTGTATCTAATCTGGAGGAACCGGGTTTGATTCCCAGCTCTGCTGCCTGAGCTGTGGAGGCTTATCTGGGGAATTCAGATTAGCCTGTACACTCCCACACACGCCAGCTGGGTGACCTTGGGCTAGTCACAGCTTCTCAGAGCTCTCTCAGCCCCACCTACCTCACAGGGTGTTTGTTGTGAGGGGGGGAAGGGCAAGGAGATTGTAAGCCCCTTTGAGTCTCCTGCAGGAGAGAAAGGGGGGATATAAATCCAAACTCTTCTTTTTCTTCTTCTTCTTAACAGAATTCCTGGCTTTGGAGCCCAGGGGCAAGTTTCCGTGGCCAGTGAGATGTAGACTTTGGCCCCGCATTGGATTTCTCGTGTCTTTTCTACCTGTTGTTCTCCGTTTAAGCTTCCAAGATATATATTTTTTTCATGGTAGGACAGGCGGCTGTTCTGCCTGCGCTGAATTTGACACCAAGATCTGTTATCTGCTGCAGAGCTTGGAGTCGCTTACACAGATGGTTTTCCCCCGGGGGCCCTATTAAATCGCCTTAGAAGCCGACCCCTGGATAGGCCACCTGGGCCTGGGTTTGCCACTCGGGTTAATTGAGCCCTTTTGGCTGGGGAAGTAATTACCCAAACTAGTAGTCCCTCATTACTTATCATTAGTTCTAGTCAGGGCATGCAAGCCTCTCAGGGCCACGAAAACAGTTATTGCGACTGTTAATATCCTGAGGTGCTGCGTGGCATAAACGTTGGCGACGTGATTTAATAGGGCCGAGAAGACTATAGGTCCAGATGAGTCTGGGTATGGGGCGTAATGATCCCGCTTGGCTTCTTCAGCATTCACCTTTATTTAATTGAAGCGTTTAAAATGAAATGCACGCTGGACTCGAAGAAGGCTGCGTTTTCAGTGTTTTGGTCATAGCTGAGCAGAGCGTTTCCGTTAAAGACTAGGGCTGCCCATGTCTGTGTCGGGGCTAGAGATTTCCTGGATTTAAGACTGACCTCCAAATGATAGAGATCAGTCCCCCTGAAGAAAACGACTGCTTTGGAGGCTGGACTTTATGGCATTATACACCCCGCTGCCATCTGGCCTTTCCCTAAACCCCGTCCTCCCTAGGGTCCAACAATCTTCAGGAATTTCCTAACAAAACTGGCTATCTTATTAAAGGCTGAACCGCTCCTACAATGCTCTGCCGGCACGAGAGCTGGCGTGGTGTCGTGGTTAAGACCAGGGGGATTCTAATCTGAAGAACTGAGTTGGATTCCCCACTCCTCCACATGAAGCCTGCTGGGTAACCTTGGGCCTCAGTTCTCTCAGAGGTCTTTCAGCCTCACCTGCTTCACAAGGTGTCTGTTGTAGGGAGAGGAAGGGAAGGAGTTTGAAAGCTGTTTTGAATTTGGGTGCTGTGTGGTTTCTGGGCTGTATGGCCATGTTCTAGCAGCATTCTCTCCTGATGTTTTGCCTGCATCTGTGGCTGGAATTTCCAGAGGATCCTCTGAAGATGCCAGCCACAGATGCAGGTGAAACGTCAGGAGAGAATGCTGCTAGAACACGGCCATACAGCCCGGAAACCACACAGCACCCAAGTGATTCCAACCGTGAAAGCCTTCGAAAATACATAAGCCCTAGTTACAGGTTAACCAGCACAGCTGATCTGTTCATGTGGGGGGCACAAAATCATAGAAAAAAAAAATAAGACATCCCCTGAAAATAAGCCCTAATGCATCTTTTGGAGCAAAAATTAATATAAGACCCTATCTTATTTTCGGGGAAACACGGATATAGGTAGCTCATTAAACAGTGTGGGATACTGAATCCTCGTCAGAAAACACAAAGACTTTATAAAGTGTAGTTGGAGACTAGATGGAGTCTAGTATACCAGAAGGACTGCCTACACAGCATGGTGTAGGGGTTTTGAGGTACAAAAAAAGCTGCTGCTGCCTCTTCCTCTTCCTCTTCCTCCTCCTCTTCCTCCTCCTCCTCCTCCTCCTCTTCTTCTTCTTCTTCTTCTTCTTCTTCTCCTTCTCCTCCTCCTCCTCCTCCTCCTCCTTCTCCTCCTCCTTCTCCTCCTCCTCCTCCTCCTTCTCCTCCTCCTCCTCCTCTCCTCCTCCTCCTCCTCCTCCTCCTCCTCCTCCTCCTCCTCTTCTTCTTCTTCTTCTTCTTCTTCTTCTTCTTCTTCTTCTTCTTCTTCTCCTTCTCCTCCTCCTCCTCCTCCTCCTCCTCCTCCTTCCTCCTCCTCCTCCTCCTCCTCCTCCTCCTCCTCCTTCTCCTTCTCCTCCTACTATGCCAATATTGCAATACCAGAACCAACCATCAGCTAGTCTCCTTCTCTCTCCTTCTCCTTCTCCTACTACTATGCCAATATTGCAATACCAGAACCAACCATCAATGAGTCTCCTCCTCCTCCTCCTTCTCCTTCTCCTACTACTATGCCAATATTGCAATACCAGAACCAACCATCAATGAGTCTCCTTCTCCTTCTCCTTCTCCTTCTCCTACTACTATGCCAATATTGCAATACCAGAACCAACCATCAATGATCCCCACTCATTGATGGTTGGTTCTGGTATTGCAATATTGGCATAACAGCCATCTGAATTTATTTATTGGGTGTTGGCATTTATTGTTTTAATATTTGTATATTTACATTTGTATTGTTATTTTGAATGATTTTATCGATTGTTCATTTTATGTAGTAATCCACCCTCAGCCCTATGGGGGATAGGGCGGGATATAAGTTTAATAAATAAATAAATAAATAAATCTGTCCTAACTCTGTTATACAGTGCAATTATTTTGCCCTTACAACGGAATCTCATATTTTAATGATTGTCTCCTGTTTTTTTTTTAAGCTTCCATTTATATGCACAATTGATCTTTGCAAATCAATACCCTTGTGGGCCAGGGACTCCGGTCTGTGAGGAGAGTTGGACTCTGCCTGCCTGAATTTTAATTGCTAGCTGATGAGGACTATTTGGGAATAAGATGCAACATTATTTTCTGACTCCTAAATCTGGCTGGGTCTCAAAATCTATAGGCAGTGGGCAAAGTAATTTCTCCACAGACCTTCCACTAAGTCAAGTGAGATTAATCACATCCGGCCTCTCCTGCTTTTGCCGTTCCAAATTTTGGTCCAGACAGAAGATTTGAACTTGGAGAAGCGTGGAGCGCAATGAGTTGTGTCATTGGCAGCCTTGACCAAACCCAGGTGTGACCCACTGAAGAAGGAATGGCTTATGGTAAAGGCCATTCTCTCTGAAAGCAGAGAGAATGTCTCCATCT
>NW_025950208.1:0-10161 GCF_021028975.2 Sphaerodactylus townsendi | reverse complement strand
ACAACAACAACAACAACAACAACAACTACTACTACTACTACTACTACTACTACTACTACTACTACTACTACTACTACTACTACTACTACTACTATCTTGTGGGCTTGGATAGACTGCCTAAATTTCCAGTTATTCAGTTTAGGAAACATCTCAGGGTTTGCAACTGTGACATCATTGTGCTGATGTCATTAACCCTCTCTGAATAGCCAGTGAAGCGGAGACAATGAGTCAATAGTGCAGCCAATGGCTTTGAATTGTATGTTGCATTCTACATATGTTTTATGAATTTATCCATTCATTCTAGGGATAAAAAGAGAAGGAAAAATACAACAGTAACTGTTTCACATTTCTGGAAATATTTACACCTCAATCCAGAGCTGAGGTGGATGAGGATGGCGCCGCTTGAATGCTGCTCTGCCCACTCCATAGGGCTTCCCTACAGTGTGCAATACCCAAAAAAGTTTTAACCCCCCCCTCCAACTTCCCCATAGGGGAGAATAGAGATACACTGTTGTTGGACCAGAAAACCCCTTTCTGGCCCAGATCAATCACGTTTAGAATGCAGAAAGAAAATTCCCAAAGACTTAGGTTTCAAAGAGCATTTTTACTGTTCAGATTCAATCTCTGTAACAGGGCGCTCTAGGTCAGTGATGGCGAACCTATGGCACGGGTGCCGAAGGTGGCACTCGGAGCCCTCTCTGTGGGCATGCACAGAGTTCATCATGTGGGGGTGGAAAATCACCCCCCCACACACACCCATCTAGTCTGGCCTGGGCCACTGAGTATGACGTGTGCGCACCGCAATAAGCAGGGAGGTCTCGGCTGTTGGGCCTGGTGCCTGTGCTCCGGTTGGCTGCTGCCCGGGGCGGGTGGGCGCAGAGGAGGCAGAGATGCCAGAGAGGCACAGAGCGGTGCGTGCTGGACTTGCTGGAGGCTAGAGCAGACTGGCCCCTGCTCGAGCGGGTGGGGCGGAGGAAGAGGGAGCCAACCGTTTTTTTCTAAACTAAAACCTCAGCATTCAGGTTAAATTGCCGGGTTGGCACTTTGCGATAAATAAGTGGGGTTTGGGTTGCAGTTTGGGCACTAGGTCTCAAAAAGGTTCATCATCACTGCTCTAGGTAGAGACACCATTTGCCAGAGACAGATCTTAGTTTTTATACTTTCAAAATGCATACGTCATTATCTTCTTGTGTACATACCTTCCACCATAAAATCAAATGTTGCCAATTTAACAGTTTAACACGAACACAAATTTCCGCTATGCTAGTTTAACACAAATACAAATTTTGCTAATCTAACAGTTTGCCCTTTCCACTATTTTCAGTTTTTTGATCAAGTTAATCAGTTTCCAACATTCCTGAAGAGGGCTATGTTACAAAGTAGCCCCTTCAAGGATTAAATGATTTTACATACATCTTATTCCCTAAAAAGAATTAAAATGATTATAGCCATTCTTATAATCTATAATTCAAAATAGAATGAATGCCATATATACTTTTCACACATTTCACTATTATTTCAGAGTTCATTGAAATACAGAAAAACACATTTTAATTATCTCATTAGACTTTTCCTCTCTTCTAACCTTTAAACAATTGTTTGACATCTGTATTTATTAACTAAATTTCCTCTACCTAGCTGAGGATGCTGTTTTTAGAGTCTTGTCCTGTTTCAGGATGTTATAACTTACTTAGTAATATGATAAGATCTTCCTACTTTGTACCTTTGCTGACAAATTACTTTTTACGAGAGAGAGGAAAACGAAAGGCTAGGGGGCACTGGCGTAATGCCCATTGGGCAAGGTGGGCAGCTGCCCAGGGCATCACCTTGTGGGGGGCATCAAAATGCTGGGTTCGTTTTTGGGTATTTTTAGCGGTTTTCCATTTTTGGCCTGCAGGGGGCGCAGTTTTTAGGCTAGCGGCACCAGAATTACAGCGTAGCATCAGGAGACTGTCCTTATGCTACCCCCCAAGTTTGGTGAGGTTTGGTTCAGGGAGTCCAGAGTTATGGACTCCCAAAGGGGGTGCCCCATCCCCCATTGTTTCCAATGGGAGCTAATAGGAGATGGGGGCTACAGTTTTGAGGGTCCATAACTTTGGCCCCCCTGAACCAAACTGCACCAAACTTGGGGGGTATCATTAAGGCACTCTCCTGATGAGACCCTGAAAGTTGTGAGACTGTGCCTTCAGAAATGTGCCCCCCACAGCCTGCAACCCCCATTGACAGCAACGCAGAAAACTCAATGCAGAACAAAGATTCTTGGGCAAATTTCTAGGATGTTCCTGCAGGGAGGGCATTTTTGGACGTATCAGCACCAACATTTCAGGGTGTCATCTGGAGATGATGGTACCCCCCATAAGGACAGTCTCCTGATGATATGCTGAAATTTTGGTGCTGAAATGTCTAAAGATGCACCCCCTGCAGGCACCAATGTCCTGGTGCAAAAAGAAATTTGGTCGTGGTGGAGTGGCCGCCCATGGGGGGGGGGCATCCAACTCAGGTTTTGCCCAGGGCTACAGTTTGCCCAGGGCTGCCTCGTTACGCCTCTGCTAGGGGGAGAAAAGGAAAGCACGGAAACTGGGTGAGCTACCTCCAGAAAAACACTCGCCCAAAACAGGGAAGTCCAACAAACTGATTTATAGCATAAATGACAAGTCTAAACGCATTGATAGTATTATAAATACATTCTTATACATAAATAGAAGTGCCACTGAAATCAAGTTCATTCATAAATCCCACAGACAGGAGACCATTCATGAGTGGAGGCAATGTTTCAAAAGTCAGTTTGTGATGGTGTAGATAAATCACGTAGGTTTGTGGGAGCTCGTCGCTTACCAACCGCCAGAAGAAGATCGTAAATTAGATGGGCTGGGGAAGACTCCTTGATTTTCAGTTTATATAAATCCCTTATTCTTCTATATCAAATATAATATTCAGACTATTTCCCTGTTCCTATACTGCGAAAACTGCGGCACACCTCTGCCAGCATCTCTGCTGGTTTACAGTAACCAAGGGGTGCGTGGTGGCCCACTGAGGTTGGCCCGGTCCCCTGGAATGCCCCTGGAATGTCAGCGTAGCTGGGGGCAGCATGCAAGCTCAGGCATTTCCTGGCAGAAACCCACGCCACACCCAGAGGGGGGATTCAGTCCCCCTGCTCTGGATCAGAGGCGCATTGGGGGAACTGGTGCCTGGGAGTAACACCTGCTCCGTGCAACTCCCTGCGCCCCTGCCCCTGTCCGCAGGGGGCAGGGGGCGGGTGGCTGCTCAGATGCGCACCGCAGCAGCAGTAGGCTGGCAGTGCCCCCAAACCCGACACCCGAGGGCCTGGGGAGGGAAGGAGGCGGCTCGGACAGGTGCCACAGCGGCAGACCAGCTCCTGGCAGCAGGCTGGCTCTGTCTTTAGGTGCTTCCGAGCTGAGGGAGTAGGGGAGTGGGAGCTATTTTGCGCCCCTGCTGTTGCGCCCTGGGGTTATTTGAGCCCACCTGTCCCCATGGGCAGTTTGCACTGCCCATCCTATCACGAGGCCCATGGGTTTATATTAAAGAATGGTGGTTAAAGGATGGTTTTAACATTGACCTTTTTCATGTTGTCATTGTTTGATCTGTTGTTCTTGTCAGCTGTTAATCGTTTGACACAGTGGTGGTGAACCTCTGGCACTCCAGATGTTCATGGACTACAATTCCCATCAGCCCCTGCCAATTGGCCATGCTGACAGGGGCTGAAGGGAATTGTAGTCCATGAACATCTGGAGTGCCATAGGTTCGCCACCACTGGTTTAACATGACTTCATTTAGCGGCACTAAATTTGGTTTTTTTAAAAAACATATCTTATGTATTTCCTTGTATGGATTTTATCTATATTGAAAGCCACCCTGAGCCCCATAGGGAAGAAAGGCAGCTAATAAATTTTAAATCGATTTTGAATACCTTTAATGGCATATAAATAGTTTAACATCAACATTGCAAGATAATAACAGCCTTTACGACTTCTGACGAGTTAAAATAACACCATTTAAAAATTTAGCCACCGCTTCCAACAGCTCGTAGTTGTGGCTGTTTAAAAGATATATAACCTTCTGTTTATCTGTAATGCCTTCACTTCCATGCAGGAAGGGGATTATGTGCTTCTTCCTACCTATCTCATAAAAAGGACAATCCAACAGCATATGAGATACCGTTTCCACAGAACCCATGCCACACGGGCATTTCCTTTCTTTATGTGGGATTCCAAGGTGGCGTCCAATGCTAAAGGAGGAAGGCAGGGCATTACACCTAGCTAAGGTGATTGCTCTATGCCACCGGGCCTCAACCAGGAGATAAAGGTACCGGGCTACAATTAATCTATCCACAGGTATTCCCAGAGAGATCGGGGAACAGGTTTTAGCTAATAAATGTTCTGAATAAATAAAATGCATCCATACAAAAAGGTTATCAAAGAGGACAGCGTAAAGTATTTTACTGGCAACAAAATGTGGGCATGGGCTTCACTTTTTAAAGTGGATGTGGCCCCTATTAAGAAATGTCACACGATATTGGGGTGAAAATGGGATTGGGTTTAAAACCGTATCCTTGTAGTAGTGATTTCTACAGAAACTGAAATTTGCTGACTATTCCAATTGGTTTTTTTTGGGGAAAAAAGAGAAGACTAGAAATGGCATCTTCTGTTTTCCGCCTCGCTTCCCATTCCATCTAAAAACAGCCAGTCAAATTCAGAAGTCGCAGCTTCAGGACTGCGGTTTAGAGTTTCTCTTTACAACGCGCAGGTCGCTTGTTAAAGCTGCCAGTCCTTTGTTGCTTCCTTTCACTAGGGGGGGAAAGTTCCGTCTGGGAGGATTTTGGACATCTTGTTATCCCCCATTCCGAAAACTGTCAAACACACAATGACAACCGGGATGTTGAGGAACACTCCCCATCGGTTCGAGATCAACAACGGCCACACGGAACGGTTGCTGTTTTACTCAGCATTTCACATTTTTCAGACGCAGCTGCGGGGTACGGAGCGCGAGGCTGCAAAATCACCGTGTTAGTCAACCAATCAGCTGTTAGCTCTGTTTTCTTGAAACCTGGACATTGAAGCTAATGCAGAGGCATTGTATTGACAGGCAGAGCAGTTGCTTGAGTTTGTCGAGGAGCTATATTCCCAGAATATGCTTTGCTGGAGACAAGACACTAATTCTGCAGGCAGCAACAGCTGGACAAATGGGCCCCTAGCTGCTTTCAAAATAAACCGGAACAGTTCAATTCCATTGTGATGGGGAATCTGAAATCCAGATTTTATGTTCCCCATGACATTAAAATTGAGTTGGAAATGTGCTGGGGTTGCTTTAAGACTTAGAATCTCCCATTCTTCCATTTCCCATTCAGTTTTTCCACATCTGCCGTTCATTTGTGAAATCTGACATTCAAATTCAGCGGGCAGTCTGAAATACTTACATAGAATAAGCCACTGTCAAACACACTTTCCCTCCTTGCTAGGACTACTTGAAGAAGAAGAAGAGTTTGGATTTATATCCCCCCTTTCTCTCCTGCAGGAGACTCAAAGGGGCTGACAATCTCCTTGCCCTTCCCCCCTCACAACAAACACCCTGTGAGGTAGGTGGGGCTGAGAGAGCTCCGAGAAGCTGTGACTAGCCCAAGGTCACCCAGCTGGCATGTGTGGGAGTGTACAGGCTAATCTGAATTCCCCAGATAAGCCTCCACAGCTCAAGCGGCAGAGCTGGGAATCAAACCCGGGTTCCTCCAGATTAGATACACGAGCTCTTAACCTCCTACGCCACTGCTGCTCCAAGGGGATGCATGACTCTGATCCAGATACTGATGGGGTGAAAGGTTTAGCAGTTTTGATCATTGTGGAAGGGCCTAATACTGTGGTTTCGCAAGACTTGGAACTAACTGTGTAAACTGCATTTATGGCCCTGGCCCCTGCCTGGTGGAATGCTCTTCCTCCAGCTGTCCGGGCCCTGCAGGACCTTGGAGAGTTCCGCAGGGCCTGTAAGACTGAGCTGTTCCACCGGGCCTTTGACGAGGCTGGCCGCGGACCGGCGGCCCCCTCGTAATGCCCGCCACATTTACCACCTTTGGCAGCACCTGCTGGCTCCATCTTTCGGCGCTGCCAGCCCCTCCCGGCCTTTTAGATCAGTTGCCTCCAATCATGAATTGTATTGCTGTGATGGAGTTATTTGCTGCATTTGAATTTGAATTTCATTTATTATTGTTTTTAGATGGCCTATTTATTCCATTGGATTAATTGAATTGTTATGTGGTTGTTTGGGGTGGTTGTGAGCCGCCTAGAGCCCTTTGGGGATGAGGCAGCCTATAAAATCAAATAAATAAATACATAAATACATAAATAAATAAATAAATAAATACATAAAGAAAGAAAGGAAGGAAGGAAGGAAGGAAGGAAGGAAGGAAGGAAGGAAGGAAGGAAGGAAGGAAGGAAGGAAGGAAGAAAGAAAGAAAGAAAGAAAGAAAGAAAGAAAGAAAGAAAGAAAGAAAGAAAGAAAGAAAGAAAGAAAGAAAGAAAGAAAGAAAGAAAGAAGAGTTTGGATTTATATCCCCCCTTTCTCTCCTGCAGGAGACTCAAAGGGGCTTACAATCTCCTTGCCCTTCCCCCCTCACAACAAACACCCTGTGGGGCTGAGAGAGCTCCGAGAAGCTGTGACTAGCCCAAGGTCACCCAGCTGGCATGTGTGGGAGTGTACAGGCTAATCTGAATTCCCCAGATAAGCCTCCACAGCTCAAGTGGCAGAGCTGGGAATCAAACCCGGTTCCTCCAGATTAGATACATGAGCTCTTAACCTCCTACGCCACTGCTGCTCCTTAGGAGGCACTCCTCACTGGGCGATTGTAAGGGTCTGGTACAAATCCAAACTCCTCCTCCTCCTCCTCCTCCTCCTCCTCCTCCTCTTCTTCTTCTTCTTCTTCTTCTTCTTCTTCTTCTTCTTCTTCTTCTTCTTCTTCTTCTTCTTCTTCTTCTTCTTCTTCTTCTTCTTCTTCTTCTTCTTCTTCTTCTTCTTCTCCTTCTAGGGGAAGCTAAAGTATTCGATTCGATTTCGAATACCTTTAATGGAATATAGATTGTTTAAGATTAGCTTAGCAAGATAATAATAATATTATCTTGCTAAGCTAAAGTATAAGAAGGGGTGAATGGGAAAAAAAACATGCTTTCAATATCTTGAAGGGATGAGTCTGTTAAGCTGAGGCCTACGGCAGAAGGTCGATCAGCCGGTTCAGGGCAGAGAATTTCCATAGTGAAGAAGAAAAATCCATCCTGAGGCCAACTGTAAAGACAATGACAAAGGGAGGGGAAACTGTGCCCGGGACATGAACTGCCCACGTGCCCCCTCCTGCCCTTGGCAAGCCCCCTCCTGCCCCAACATGCCCCTGACATGCCCCACCCCACCCTGCCCTGACACGCCCTGGCCCCACCTCCGACACGTGACTGCAATGGTGGTGCCCAGGGCTAGCCACCCCAGATGTCCCCAATTCATCTACGCCTCTGATCAAAGATGAGGGATTCTATCATCCAGTGAAGAAGCGATGGTCCAGGAATAAAAACAATCAAAAAGTGGGGGGAGACTCAGGTGCCATTTATGCATTAGGAAGGTACCTTCGGGACCGCCTTACCCCATATGTCCCTACACGGCCTCTGCGTTTGGCAGAGGCCAATCTACTGGTGGTCCCCAGACCCTCAATGATACGGCTGGCCTCCACACGGGCCAGGACTTTTACGGCCCTGGCCCCCGCCTGGTGGAACACTCTTCCTCCAACTGTCTGGGCCCTGCGGGATCTTGGAGAGTTCCGCAGGGCCTGTAAGACCGAGTTGTTCCACCGGGCTTTTGGGGAGGCCAGCCACTGATGATGGGCGCCCTCTCTGTCTCTCCCTTTTTAACATCCTGGGAGCTGTGACATCTCTTCCCCCTCTTTGGGAGGGTTGTATTGATAGTTTTAATACTGGACGCCGAGTGGTTTTTGTAGAACGCTGTAATTTTATGTTTTTAATGATGTTATTTATATTAATTATTTATTGCTTATGTGATATTAATCTGTTGTTCACCGTCCAGAGCCCCCAGGGGATGGGGCGGTCTATAAATATGATAATAAATAAATAAATAAATAAATAAATAAATAAATAAATAAATAAATAAATAAATAAATAAATAAAGTAAATTGCAAATTGAGCTGGACATCGGGATGATTTAGTAAGGTCAGGATGGGGGACCGACTCAGTCCGATTCAGCAAAGGCTGATGTTTCCCTGATGTTCAATGACCAGGGTAGGATGCCCAGTGAAGAGAATTCTATAACTTTCAGGGTCCTAGTCCGCAAATTCGAGTCAGTCACCCTTGGGTGTGAGGGAGCTTCTGGAGGGTGAGGTCAGAGGTCAGAGGTCAAGATGTTTTTTTTTGGAGCATTCCAGTAGATGAGCGACTGCTCTAGAAGGGATCCAAGGGAAGTTCTGGCAAGTTCAGTCGCCTGCCTTGTGTTTTTTTAAAATCTGGATCTAGCAATAGGCAGAGGCTTAAAAGCCAAAATGTGAAGCGCTAAACCCTCACAGGGCCGGAGGGTGTCAGAGACAAGCTGGGAATGGCTAGAATTTTGGAAACACTTAGAGATTCATACAGGATTTGAAAAAAGTTTGACTCTGAGGTCGAATCCCCACTACCGTCTTAGCCAGGTTTCAGGACACAAACTAACCAGGTTTGAGGGACGACCTCCCCATTGCTTGCGTGGCAGATTCCGTTTCTGGCGCTCGTTCTCCCCGTTAATCCGTGTTCCGGCAGGACCTAGTTGCAAGTGGCATAGACCCCATTAACCCGGTTCAGGGCTGATCCGAGGGGAGGGATGAGGGTTGAAACCCTGACTCGTTTCCCGCCCTGGAGTGTGACGCGGAATTTGGGCAACCAATCAGCGCTGCGATGCGCGCGCAGCCTTTCCTTGGTTTCGTTTCCGCTTTTGCGATCGGCCAGCAGAAGGGGACGTAAACATTAAACAGTCAAACGTGTAGCCTTAAATTGTTAATGGTTTACACAGGTGACTATTAACTGTTTGCACAGTTAAACAGTTAAACGTTAAACTTTTACACGCTTGTTTTTTGATCATGCCCCTACAATGTACGTTTCCACAGTGGGAAAAGGTCCCGCCCCATCAAGGCATGCCAGCCAATCAGGGGAGAGTGGCGAAGCGAGCTCTCCTGGTAGTGGGGATTGCTAAGAGTTCTGCAACCGGGTGTGTCTGCTGTGTGCTTGCTGCAGTGGGGAGGGAGAAACTCCAATGAAGAGGACACGGTTTCACAACGAACAGGTTTGGATCTGTGCGCATATTTCAAGAGGGGATTCGACCTGAGTTCCAGAGAGAGCAGATGTGTTTTAGAGTCTGGGAGAGACCTGTGATTTTGGCAGGAAGAGACTGTATTGGGAGAGAGAGGTGTGTTCCGCACAACATATTCATAATGAATTGCAGTAATCGTAAACGACCCTGTTTTACTTGTTTCCATTCACATGCGTGCCATGTTTGTGTTCAGGAAGCCATCTGAGCTCATGGAACCCATTTGGATTGCTTCTGCGTCTTTGCATGGAAACACTTACATTTTTTTTTTCAATGCATGTGTAGCTGCGGAGGCCTACAGAAACAAACCCCCACAACCATGCTGATTTTCCTGAAATCCAAGTGGCTGAACTTGCATAGTTTTGCATGTCCCGCCCAAAAACTAAAAAAGAGAAAAAGGGAACTATCTTGCAATGTCCAGGCGATGAGGAATGTGTCACGGTAGAACTAGGACTGCAATGGAAGTCATACTCACTGTAATGGGACGAAAACGTGCTTGGGGGATTTATGCGAAGGCAGGTGGGCCGAATCTTCTCAACATGCAAGATGGCAGCAGACACCAAAGTAAAAGGGTGGAAGGGGAAGGAAGGGGGGGGGATCTGCCAGTGGGCGGGAAGAATGAAGCATCTCCTGTTGTGTTCACGCAGGAGCACCTTCAACCCAAGATATTCTTCCCTTCCACTTCCCCCCCCCCCTAACATCCAGCCTGCTAAAGAATTTGTGAGAATTCCAAGGCTTACACACAATTTGTTTTGTTAGGACATAATAAAAGGGATTATAGTAAAAGAAGAAGAAGAAGAAGAAGAAGAAGAAGAAGAAGAAGAAGAAGAA
>NW_025950207.1:0-10163 GCF_021028975.2 Sphaerodactylus townsendi | reverse complement strand
AGTTTGAAGACCCCTGATGTAAAGCATCCCTATAAATAATCATTATGTGATTAAAGAATAATAAATGGTTTATTTCTTCAGCTATACCAGGGCACCATCTTATTACGAGTTAGTCCTGAACTTCAGGCAAATGCTGGCCAATAGTTAAACCTTTTGTAGGTTTAGGACAGTTTTATTTATTTGATTGATTGATTGATTATATTCCATTCTTCCACATGGTGGGCTCAGGGCAATTTACAAACAATATTAACATCTCAGTTTCAATTTTCAATAGTGCCTGAAAAGTTTTTAACTAAGGGGGATGAAAGTAGATGAAATCCAACAAGTAATAAAATAAAAGGGGAAGAAAAAAGGATAAGGATAGAGGCCAGTTATAATGCCGTTGCTGTCTTCAACCGTGTGCCTGTCAGAATAGCTCTCTCTTAGCTCAGAGATGAGTCCTGCAGGGCCTGCGTCTCATTCGACAGCATTACGCCAGGCCTGGGCCAGAGCTGAAAACACTTTGGCCTTGGTTGAGGGGTCGCCAGTAAGTTTTTATCCATGGGGTGCCTCCCTGAGGGTATGTTTGGAGAGGTGATCCCACAGATAATGAACATGCACACATTAATGAACATGCACACAAGTAAACTGATTCATGACACAGGTAATAGAATTGCATACTCCAGAAATGTGAGTGTGGGTTTCGTTTAGCTGTTGACTAATTTTTGTTGCTTATCCAGGCTATCAGTAGGCTAATATTAGAGCTGAAAAAATTGAAACCTCCTGTATTCACT
This sequence comes from Sphaerodactylus townsendi, assembly GCF_021028975.2. Lineage (NCBI taxonomy): Eukaryota > Metazoa > Chordata > Lepidosauria > Squamata > Sphaerodactylidae > Sphaerodactylus > Sphaerodactylus townsendi. The sequence goes on along the minus strand of NW_025950207.1, from coordinate 9,390 downwards.
TTGTGAAGGTACATAACTCAAGAAGGTCACAAGCTGGACACTGGAGCTCCCCGCCCCCCTGCAACTGTTACAAACGCTGTCTCTTGGCGATCTGAAGGGATCAAGTATCGGAAGAACGAGGTGTTCCTGGATGTTATAGAATCTGTAAACCTCTTGGTGGGTGCACATTTCTTGTGTCGTAAGTTACTTTATTTACAGGCACTTAAGAGCGAATGTGAACATATGAAGTAGTTTTGGATGGTGGCAGGACTTCACTCCGTTGGGCCCAGCAATGTGTATTCCTACAAGTCTTTTTCAGCTAGCTGGCTGAGAACCGTTTCTGTTATCAGAACATAAATTCTGCCATAATTTGGCAGATGTCTGCTAACTCTGGGGGAAGAGAGAAGAAGAAGAGTTTTGGATTTGTATCCTCCTTTCTCTCCTGCAGGAGACTCAAAGGGGCTTACAATCTCCTTGCCCTTCCCCCCTCACAACAAACACCCTGTGAGGTAGGTGGGGCTGAGAGAGCTCCGAGAAGCTGTGACTAGCCCAGGGTCACCCAGCTGGCGTGTGTGGGAGTGTACAGGCTAATCTGAATTCCCCAGATAAGCCTCCACAGCTCAGGTGACAGAGCTGGGAATCAAACCCGGTTCCTCCAGATTAGATACATGAGCCCTTAACCTCCTACGCCACTGCTGGGAGGGGGGGGGGTCACCTCTGTGGTGGCTTAAAAGGAGCCCTGGTGAGTAAATGCTGCTAGTACCCTGGTGCAGGGCCGCCGGCTGTGTCCTTACAGGTGCTTCACTTTGAGAGCCTGCATGGTGTAGTGGTTATGGACTATAATCTAGAGAATTGGTGAAGTGGATTTGTTTCCGTGCTCCTCCACACGAAGCCTGCTAGATGACCTTGGGCTAGTCACGGGTCTCTCAGAACTTTCTCAGTCCCACCTACCTCAGGTGGTGTCTGTTGTAGGGAGGGGAAGGGAAGGCAGTTGTAAGCCACTTTGAGACTCTTTAAAGGTAAAGAAAAACTAGGATATAAATCCAAACTCTTCTTTAAAAAGTGCCTGCCTGCCTGCCTGCCTGCCTGCCTGCCACTAGGACTAATTTGCTTCAGAAACTAGATATAAAACTAGGTTTTATCCTAAGTGGCTCTGCCTGCTTATGAGCAATGTGAATGTTCCTCTGAAATAACCTCAGTGAAATTTAAGGGAGCAAGGAGTGAATTGGAAACGCCTCTCTTTTTGGGACAGTCCAGTGGCTATGTCAGGAAAACGGTGTGGCCTTATATTGCCAACACTGCAAAACGTTTTATTTATTAAACTGTCACAAACAGCAGCTGAAGGAGGGAGAGACAGGAATTGGAGCACCTTGAGGAGGGAAAATATTGACCAGATTCAGTAATGCTCAAAACTGTTGCAGAAAGGCAGAATCGTAAGGTGGTCTTCCAAAGTGTTGCTTTGTTCATATTGACAATTACATTTATAAGATGGCTTATAATGAAAGTTACTGGAACTTCCCACCACTGGGAGAGGCTTTCCTCATTTAACTCCGTGCTACCTCTGTGGGATTCCTGTCACTGGGCCGGGGGCGATGTCTACTTGGCTGTAGTACAAAGGGAACAGCAACACGACCCCGGCATCATGCCCTGACTTCACCTGCGGCCAGTGGTGGGATCCAAAAATTTTAGTAACAGGTTCCCATGGTGGTGGGATTCAAACTGTGGCGTAGCGTCAATGGGGGTGGGCGGGGCATGACGGGGGCGTGGGCAGGCATTCCAGGGGCGGGGCATTCCTGGGCGGGGCTGTGGCAAGGACGCAGCCACTGTGCCGGTCCTTGTGCGGGAAACGAATGCACGCAGGTGCAGGCTGCCACGCACGCCGGTGCACCTCCTGCTAGACTGCTTCAAGTTCTGCGCGCTACTGCTGAGAGGAGGGGCGTAACTAAGGCCAAAATCACGTGGCAAAATCACCAATTAGTAACCCCGTCTCAGCACACACAAATAATTAGTAACCTACTCTCGGGAACCTGTGAGAACCTGCTGGATCCCACCTCTGCCTGCGGCTGACAGTTAAAGATCTATTGTGCTGATGACATAACCCAGCCAGTTTCTCAACTTGTGTGATGCTCTTATCACAGTCTCCATTTATGACTAGCAATTGCCCCCTTCCACAGGTGAGTGCCAATGGAAACGTTCTGCGCAGTGAGATAGTCGGATCCATCAAAATGAGAGTTTTCCTTTCCGGAATGCCAGAACTCCGTCTTGGCTTGAACGATAAAGTGCTCTTTGACAACACGGGCCGTGAGTATGTCTGTAGCAGTTTCTCAGCTATTTGTTTGCCTGCGGCCTTCTCTGCAACAGTTCTCATAAGGATGCTTCCTGGCAGAAGATTGCATCAGGCATGGCAGACCTTTTCCCCTTGCTGGGAAGGGTTAGGCTGGTGCTGAATATTCCCCTGGTGATGCTGAACAATTGGACCACAGAATGGTTTTGGACTCCCGCTTCTTTGGCCTGACAGTCAGCCAGCTCTGTGAGTCTAACATAGGGGTTAGAACAGTGTTGACGAACCTTTTCGAGACCGAGTGCCCAAATTGCAACCCAAAACCCACTCATTTATCGCAAAGTGCCAACACGGCAATTTAACCTGAATACTGAGGTTTTAGTTTAGGGAAAACGGTTGGCTCCAAGGCGTGCGCTACTCGGGAGTAAGCTTGGTGGTAGTCGGTGGCTTTGCTTTGAAGAAACCATGGAACTCTTCCAACGGGTGAATCACAACCCCAGGAGGGTTTACTCAGAAGCAAGCCACATTGCCAGCAACCGAGCTTACTCCCAGGTAAAAGAACATAAGAACATAAGAACTAGCCTGCTGGATCAGACCAGAGTCCATCTAGTCCAGCATTCTGCTACTTGCAGTGGCCCACCAGGTGCCTTTGGGAGCTCACATGCAGGATGTGAAAGCAATGGCCTTCTGCTGCTGCTGCTCCTGAGCACCTGGTCTGCTAAGGCATTTGCAATCTGAGATCAAGGAGGATCAAGATTGGTAGCCATAGATTGACTTCTCCTCCATAAATCTGTCCAAGCCCTTTTTAAAGCTATCTTTTTATAAAAGATTGCGCTTTAGTTCTTCGCATGAAAATCAGTGCGGTTTAACAGCGCTTAACAGGGTTGCCTACACTGCTTCCCCAAAACTAGGTCTTACGTTTAATGCTAATAATCGAGCCCAGTGGCCCAGGCCATCCTAGATGGGGGGGGGGGGCGACTCTGTTTGCACATGCCCACAAAGAGGGCTCTGAGTGCCACCTCTGGCACCCGTGCCATAGGTTCACCACCACTGGGTTAGAACATCTTGTGGCCAGCTTAGTTCTGTCTGCCTGCTAGCCTCTGACTCATAAAGCTCCCTGTTTGTGTCCCTCCAGTAGAAAGAAAGAGTGTGTGTTTCTCCTATTCCTCAAGAATATATATGTGAGGAAAGAGCCTCAGGTTTGTGTGTTTCTGCCCCTTACCTGGGCGTATATTGCTGTTAGAGGAACAACAGCTCCATCCTTCCAGAAAGCAAACCTCTGTAGCATTTGTTCTGGTATGTGGCTGTATTTGTGAAGAAAGGATCCCAGGACACTTCTGCCAAAGACATATCTGGCTGTGGTGTGCACTCTCTTTGATCTCCCAAGCTTGAAAAGGGATGGGGAAGGTATGGGGTACATAAAAGATGTGTGTGATATATAGAGGTGTAACTTAGGAGCTATTTTAAGCAATTCTCTTTTATTTATGTCTGCTCCAAACTGGTATCTTCCCTGGCAGGTGGAAAAAGCAAATCAGTGGAACTGGAGGATGTGAAATTCCATCAATGTGTGCGTCTGTCTCGCTTTGAAAATGACCGGACCATTTCTTTCATCCCACCTGATGGGGAGTTTGAGCTTATGTCATACCGCCTAAATACCCATGTGAGTGCATTTGGATATTAGATAACAATCAAGAGTCCTTAAGAACAGCTATTTTTCCTGGATCATTTGCGACCAGACTTAATACAATTGATTGCGGTCAAGTCAGAATGGGTTAAGAACATAGGAACATAAGAACAAGCCAGCTGGATCAGACCAGAGTCCATCTAGTCCAGCTCTCTGCTACTCGCAGTGGCCCACCAGGTGCCTTTGGGAGCTCACAAGCAGGATGTGAAAGCAATGGCCTTCTGCGGCTGTTGCTCTCGTCTTTGGGCGTCTTAGTTGATAGTTCCATGGGAATGTCAACTCAATGCATGGCAGCTGTGAAAAAGGCAAACTCTGTGCTGGGTATAATTAGGAAAGGAATTGAGAATAAAACTGCAAAGATTGTCATGCCCTTCTATAAAGCAGTGGTTCGACCGCACTTGGAGTACTGTGTTCAGTTCTGGTCGCCACATCTCAAAAAGGATATTGAAGAGATAGAAAAAGTGCAGAGAAGGGCAACGAGGATGATTGAGGGACTGGAGCACCTTCCTTATGAGGAGAGGCTGCAGCGTTTGGGACTCTTTCGTTTGGAGAGGAAACGTCTGAGGGGGGATATGATTGAAGTCTATAAAATTATGCATGGGGTAGAAAATGTTGACAGAGAGAAATTTTTCTCTCTCACAATACTAGAACCAGGGGGCATCCATTGATACATTGCAAGCAACCAAGTAATAAGGCTGTTAATACTGAACTGGCATTAGGAACAGTAACAGTAAAAGCAAAGTGCAACAGAACTAGTTCAAACATGATTGGTGTTTGAACAACAGTTGTGGTTCCAGGGTACCTCCATTGTGGCTAGTGCTTTTTCTGCTCATGATTTAAATTGAGAGTATTACAAATGGTTTTAAAGATTATATGTACAGGAACACTTGTCACAGTGGAACGCTTTGTGAAAGGTCAAGAGTTATGTTCCTGCAGCATTTCCTACCTGTGTGTTTTGTTTTTGTGTTGTGGTTCACTGCCCAAGAATGTTCAGAGTGGTGCACTGGAAGGGTTCTTTGAAGTCTTGTGAGATGAAAGGACGAGGAGGGCCCACAGAGAATGCAAGCTTTTCCCCCTAAACCTTTGCAGAACATCTACTTGGCTTCTGAAATGAGGGCTCATGCATCACTAGCTGGAGAATCATTTTGGTAGCCAAGTACCGTGTGGGTCGCTATGTATTGTGCCCTTGCCTGATTTAGGAGCAGCAGTGGCGTAGGAGGTTAAGAGCTCGTGTATCTAATCTGGAGGAACCGGGTTTGATTCCCAGCTCTGCCGCCTGAGCTGTGGAGGCTTATCTGGGGAATTCAGATTAGCCTGTGCACTCCCACACACGCCGGCTGGGTGACCTTGGGCTAGTCACAGCTTCTCGGAGCTCTCTCAGCCCCACCCACCTCACAGGGTGTTTGTTGTGAGGGGGGAAGGGCAAGGAGATTGTCAGCCCCTTTGAGTCTCCTACAGGAGAGAAAGGGGGGATATAAATCCAAACTCCTCCTCCTCCTCCTCCTCCTCCTCCTCTTCTTCTTCTTCTTCTTCTTCTTCTTCTTCTTCTTCTTCTTCTTCTTCTTCTTCTTCTTCTTCTTCTTCTTCTTCTTCTTCTTCTTCTTCATAGTCTGGCTTGTCCATATCAGAATTGATGAAGTTCTGCTTGTGGAATCTCTTCATTTGTTTCCTAGAACAGCCTGGAAGCCGGCGATATGTAATGTCTGTTGTGCCTCTTTACACACAGGTGAAGCCACTAATCTGGATTGAATCAGTCATAGAGAAGCATTCCCATAGCCGCATAGAGTACATGATCAAGGTTGGTGGTTCCCATCTCTCTCTAACCCCTTTTTTACTTTTTCATGCCGAATATGCTATTTAAAGCCTTTGTTTTTCTTAAAACCTCTTGGCCCGAGTTCGAAGGTGTCTTTTTGTTATTTGTTGAAATCAGGGGTGTATTGGCGGAAAATGGCGCCTGGGGGCAACACCTGGCCTTGTGCTTCATGCCCACCCCCCACCCCACTTACAGCAGCGGCTCAGGTGGAGAGGGCCAGAGCAGGGAGTGCAGGAGTGGAGAGCACCTCCTTTCTGGGGGGTATCCCAGCTGCACAGTGGGGGACTGGCTTTGGAGCCGGGTGTTGCGCCTGTTGTGATCCTTGGCCTTGGCCGCCGCCGGCATGGCCGGACAATGCCGGCACAATCCCCTGGCGGGAAAGAGGCCTCTTTGGTTGCGCGGCTAGGCCTGGCCTCGGGTGCCGGCCACTTCCAGCGCGGCCTGACAGTGCTGGTGCGATCCCCCAGTGGGGGAGGGGCCTTCCTGGCCACGTGGCTGGGCCTGGGCTGTGGCATGGGGGGAGCTACCGGGCTCCAGCTTGGTCATGGGAGAGGCCGGGCACAGGGACTTGGCCGGTGCACACACACACACCCCTGTGACCCAACGGTGTGCACCGGGGACATGGGTTACCCATTTCCCTATTAGCGGTATGCCACTGGTTGAAATAACGCTTTAAAGCACTTTAAGAATGTGGACAAAAATGTGAACCAACCATTACTGTGAGTTCAGTAAAAGTGGGGGAAATGCTGAGTGAGCAGTCAAAGAAAGGTCTGATGGCCCCATGATGACGTCTTATTCCTGTGTGGGCATTTCGAAATGTAATACTTTGTGATTGAGGCATTTCTGTTTGAAGCTCTGGATGCCGTTTTCCTCTTGGACGCCTGAACAGTGTCTGAATCTCTAAAGGGAATTCTGCACAGCATATTTATAACAAGTTGCATCAGTAATAAATGAACTCATTTTCCCTTTTTATAAATGGAAAACTAACTCATTGCAATCTATATATATAATAAGCTAACTGTGAGTTTGTTAGTCCCGCCCTAACGCCGAAACTGCTGGGCCAAATCCTCTGAAATTTTCCCGGAACACTGCTCACCCAAGCGAGCGTGTTTTCCGCTATTTACAAACCTCAGGTGCCACCCCTGAGCCAGGTAAAACTTGATTTTCTCTGACACCTACCGCTTCTTCCTGGACTCTGAGCCTCTGAACGCTGCGGCCGTTACACTGACTCACGCTGCTTGCCACGCCCCCCCCACCCCAAGCCAACCACGCAGCTGCAACAAGAGGCGCCTGTGGCCACAACCTCCTGCCGACGGCCCACCGCCTCTCCCACGACGCCTGCTCATCCTCTCTTCCACGTGCCAAAGCACGGTGTCCTCCCCCCCAACCATCTTGCCCGCCTGACACCGCCGACGGGAATGACGAGCCTGAACCCGCCAACTCCTGCTCAGGACACAGGAGGCCCTCCCTCGCTCCCATGATGCCTGCACAACCTCTCTGCCCCGCCTACCTCCCTGTGGTGATTTCAATTTGCCTCCCCATTCCCTCCACCTCAACCATCCTGCCCCCCCACACCGCCGACACAACCGAGCAGCCTCAGCCCGTTGAATCCTGAGAAAGGACAGAAATGGGGGGGGAGCACAGGAGGGCGGGGTCTGTCCTTGCATAGGCGCAGGTGGGGGGGGGGCTTCTTTGCAGCCTGCCTGGCCCTGGAGGGATGGTGCTGCTGAGCCACGGGTGCCTCTCCCCTCTGTTCACCTTTTGGCTTGCCCTTGCCCCCTTGTGGTGTCCCTTGCAGAGCCTCTTCCTGCCCTGCCCCTGGGCACGGGTCAAGCCCCGCTGGCTCCCTCCCTCCCTCCACTCCACCAGCAACTCCCACCTGGTCACAACTGGGGAGCCCTCTCCTCTCCCCTGGCCGCCCGCTGCTGCGCCGCCTGCAGCAGATGGGGCTGAAGCATCCACCCATAAATGCTATTCCCACTCTCACATAACCGGGGGCTTTTGCCGAGGGCTTGCACCTGTTTGGAGAAAGAGCAGAGGGCTGTGCTGGGTAGAAGGGCCCGTGCAATCCTACAGCTTGGTTTCTGGGTCAGACAAGTAGGCTGCTTGGATTCCACTCTCTTGCACGATGTCCCCTCCCTCCCCCCCACTTGACTCAATTTCCCCTCACCTGCACAACCTGCAGGGCTCCTCTAAGCTTTGGTGGACGCCCTCTGTGGCAATCAAGCCACTTTCTGACATCCAGAAACCACCAAAGAGATAGCCACGCAACTCCCACGCTATTCCCACTCTCACATAACGCCTGCTCGGGTGACTTCGATTTGGTCACAGTTCTCTCATTAATCTCCGTAATCTCTCACCTTCACTCACCTCGCAGGATGCCTATTCTGTGGAGTGGACGGAAAGTGGTTTGAAAGCACCGTTCACACTCCACACAGCACAGAAAAGCAGGGTCGAAATTCACACCTTTCTTCTTCCACCCCTTCAGTACGTAGCAGTACTCTAAACAACCTGACTGAGCCACAGCAACGCGTGGCTGGGTCTGCTAGTTTGTTATAAGTGGAATCTACATCATGTCCCCAAATGTCCCAAATCGGCCTCTGTGCTCAGCAGAGGCCAATTTGCTGGTGATGGCTGGCCTCCACCTGGGCCAGAGCTTTTACAGCTCTGGCCCCTGCCTGGTGGAACGCTCTACCTCCAGCTACGCGGGCCCTTCGGGATCTTAATGAATTTTGCAGGGCCTGCAAGACGGAGCTGTTCCACCGGGCCTTTGGGGAGTCCGGTCGCTGATGCCCCCCCCCTTTTAGAACATCTGTGGACCCTGCCGTCCCCACCCCCTTTCCCCTTTGTTCTCAGGGGATTTATTAGTAGGACGCCATCGGTATATCTGATATTAGGACGCTGCATTTTAATGGGGTTGGTTTTAACATATAGAGCCACTATTTAATGATTATTTAAATCTTGATATTATGGATTTTATTTGTGCTCTATCTATCTGTTTTGTTCACCGCCCTGAGCCCTCCAGGGGAGGGCGGTTTATAAATATAATAAATAATAATAATAAATAAATAACTGAAGGGCGCTGTGCTCTTCAACATACAATTGAAGGGCCGAGGAAGCTAACTTGAAGTGACCCCTGTTTTTTTGATCCGTTTAGGCCAAGAGTCAGTTTAAGCGCAGATCCACAGCCAACAATGTGGAGATTCACATTCCTGTTCCGAACGATGCTGACTCACCAAAATTCAAAACCACCGTTGGGAGTGTCAAATGGGTGCCCGAGAGCAGTGCGATTGTGTGGTCTGTCAAGTCTTTTCCGGTAAGCTAATGGAAGTGGTTTTCACCTGGACTAATGCTCCTATTTTAGGAGCTGTCACAAATATTACACCCATGCGTACGCCAACTCACTAGGTGAGTATCATTTTAACATTATCTTACTATCACAAATATACAAAAAATGTTTAGTAAGTACACCGTCAGGTATGGCTATAAAACCTCTAGATTAGGTTTTTATTTCAGCAGTCCTTTGTCAAGCCAATAATTGTTGTATAAAGTATTCTTTTTCCTTACTCCTCTAGGAGCACAACTGTTTTTTCTTACACTAGATAATTTCCAAACTGAATTCAAATTTCCCTT
>NW_025950206.1:0-10163 GCF_021028975.2 Sphaerodactylus townsendi | reverse complement strand
GGGGCACCCCCTTTGAGGGTCCATAACTTTGGCCCTCATTAACCAAACTTCACCAAATTTGGGTAGTACCATCAGGAGAGTCTCTCAAAACATCCCTGAAATTTTGGCGCTGCTAGCCTAAAATTTGCACCCCCTGCAGTCCAAAAACAAAAAAATACTTTAAAATATTTTTTAAAAACACACAAACGGGGGCGGAGCTTCAGACATGTAATGGGGGGTTTGAACCCGAGAAACCCCCCTTACCTATGTCCTTGTCCCTTCCACTCCCACCCCCTCACATCATGCCTTTCTCTGCTGCCTACTGTGATTTCCTCATAGTGCCTCCTGGCAGGTGATCCATTTCACATGTCTGAGTGGATGGGCTCTGACCCAAGGAAGCTCATGCTGGGATCCATCATAGCAGCAAAACAGAACACGATCCAGCAGTACCATATGGATGGGTGATATCTAGTTCATTATGAGCTTTTATACTCTACAGCTAATCTCTGTAAAAGACTGAGATGGCCACCCTTTTGCAGTGTTGATGCCTTTTCCATTCATTGGGTTGTCCTCTGAAAGATGACAGGGCACTTTAGAATTTACAAAAACTCTGGGAAAAAAGCATAGAGTTTTTGCAAACTGTATTGAGATTGTATTGTCAAAGGCAACCATAGACAAGGAGTTACTCCTCCTCCAACATCCACATCAGTCAGAAGATGAGAAGCCAGAACTGGGGCAAAATCGACAACCACAACTTGGCTACCAGTACTTAAAAACACCAGAATCAAAGGTCAAAGGCATGCTAGGTTCATGGACAATGAACTCCACCCAGACACAGGATTTCCATTCACTAATACTGTTGCTACTGCAGGGAATGTAAATGTGAATACTAATGTAAATGGACTGAAAACCCCACTTGCAATACAATGCAGTCAACTACACCTTTATATAGCAAGTTCCACCCAAACACTTACTGGCCCCTTCCGCACACGCAAAATAATGCGTTTTCAAACCACTTTCACAACTGTTTGCAAGTGGATTTTTCCATTCCGCACAGCTTCAAAGAGCACTGAAAGCAGTTTGAAAGTGCATTATTCTGCATGTGCGGAATGAGCCACTGATTGGTTCCCCAACCTGGAACATGAACAATATATACCCCACTAAACATTCCCTTCTCACAGGACACAGCGTGTAACACACTTCTCTCTGTGATACACCTCTGAAGATGCCAACCACAGATGCAGGTGAAACGTTAGGAACAAGATCTACCAGACCATGGCCATACAGCCTAGAAAGCCCACAACAAACTGTATTGACATTGACAGCAACACTAGAATTGCTGTCAGTGTATGTGCTTGTGAATGTGTAAGTGTACGTGCACACATGCACATCCTATTGCTAGGTCTTTTTGCCCTATTCTCTGGCATTTTGTGGGGGAGGGGCAGTAGCTGTATTGGCAAGCAGTGATTGACTTGTCTGCAGACAACCACTATTGGGCACCATTGCCTGATTGGTGGGTGCTGCCAGAGTTGATGGACTCTGGAATGTTCACGGCACAGTCTGTACCTTGTGGAGTCCATAAGGCTACAACCAGCATCACTGCTATTATGTGGGGCACTGCCGCAGCAACCCTCAGAACTGAACTGTAGTTAAGGATTTTTTAAATTATGATGATTTTATTAAATTCATATCCTGTCCTTCTTGACCAAGGCAGGGTTCAGGGTGGCATACATACATATTAAAAGCATTACATAAATATAAGCTCATAAAACAATTTATATCTCATCATTAACATCTGGAAGATGGCAAAATAACAAACATACTCCTATGAAAGGCTACCTACCCCATCTTGACACAGATCCCTTCATCAAAGGACTGTCCAAGCATGAGGAAGTGTGAGAAGGAGGGCAGTGCAGAATGCAATATGCATGTTGGTGGTAGTAGTTGGGAGGCTGGCAGATGGAATTTGGCAGACAAGTGGCTTTGCCACCAAGGCCCAGTGGAACATCTTTGTCTTACAGACCCTGCAGAACTTTTTAAGGTCACACAGGGCCCTGGTGTCAGTTGACAGAATGTTCCTCCAGGTGGGAGCCAGGGTAGAAAAGGCTTTGGCTCTGGTCACATCTTTGGGGCCAGGAACCCCCATCCATTGGGCATCCATTCATTGAGTGTTGGAATACAAACAAAACATACCAATTTATTTTTAAAAAATCTTACAATGTGACTGATTCTATTACATCCCCTGGTGGCATACCTTAATTTGTGTGATTTACTTGCTTTGTATTCCTTGATTTTGATATAGCTTACAAGAGAACCTTTTAATCTACTTTCAGACTTTGTTTTTCCTGCTGTTCATATATGATCTTTAGAGGTCAAATTCCAGTCAATTGGAAGTTACATGTTCTCCCTCTCCCTCTCATTCTTTCTCCAACAACATAACCTCCACATTTGCACCTCTGTATATACAGACTTCGGTTCCCATAGAATGTTTGGGAGGTGCACATGTAATGTGTCCTAGTTTTGTTATCAGAGGTGTAAATGTAGTGTGATCCTGTTCATGGTTATTCTCAACTAGGTCCTATCACCTTCCATGGAAATACTCCAATAAAGTATACCTAGAATTTACCAATTTTTAATATATAACAAGCAAGCCCAATTCAGATACTTGTTCAGTCTGGAAAGACAAGAAAGATATCACCTGGGGAATGAAATACCTGTTGAAACATCTGGGAGTCACTTGACCAACAGCTCTGACAAAAGAATCCCAAGATATGGGTCTTTGTGACAGTGACAGCAAACTCTGCTCATACTATCGCACCCCATAAGAATGAAACAAAAACTCCCAAGAGACACTTAAAACAGTTCAAAATTATTAATTTGGTTTATTTTTCAAGAGATACAGTTAAATAAACTTGCCAACACCGTACTCAGAAGTGCTACACTTTCCCATAACAAATGGAGAGATTATACTCTGTAAATAAAGTTCAGAGCCCTTGGAGGAGAAAACACGTTTCTTTAGGGGCAGAAAAAAAGGGGGGGGGGAGAATGGGGAGCCGAGCAGCAAGCGATCATTCTTAGCTGCTAAGGAGCAATTTTTGCAGCGATTGCCTGAAGAAATTGCTCATTTTGCTTACCAGATTATAACTCTTTGGAAGAAAGAAACTAGGCTGTTTCATCAGCCTGCACTAAAGCCCTACAGAGCACAAAACTCCAAGCGAAAGGCAGCCCCAAACTGACAAGTCACAAGTTCCCAGGAGAAGGACTTGAGTCTTAAGGTGGAGCGAGGGCAACTCCTGCTCCCGCCTCCGCTTGCTCACTTGTTACTTATGTGGGTCCTCCAGACCACCTTAAGAAGGCGCTGCTTAAAGAACCCTAGCAACCCAACTCCAGGAATGCGGCCCTCTCCTTCCAGCAGCCGAGAATGATCGTCATTCTCCCCCCCCCCCCGCTTTTTTCCCAATTCAGTCCAAGGTAGCAGATGACAGGGGGGGAAGCGGGGTGTGTGTGTGTTTTTCCCTTCCAGCAGCCGATGATCTCCCTCTCGGCTCCCGTTCTCCCTCCCCCTTTTTTCCCGGCTCGGAGCAGCGGCTCCTTCTCCGAAACCATGGGTTTCGAAGGGAACGAGTTTCGGAAAGCCTGGGGTCGGGCAAGCACGCCTGAAACTTTCCCGAAACTCATGCAGCTCGGCTGGAACACAGTTCCGGCAGCTCCGGATCACCAAGCCTAGTCAGAACTACACTGAGACAGCCCTTGGACATGTAGTTTGCCATGCAACTGCTGAAAATGTAACTGATTAAATTGTACAAATGGTCAAGACCAAAATTCCAATGGGAATGCTATGTACTACCAGTATGTACATTTTATCTTCATATCTTTTCAGAACATTTTTAAAATTTGCATAATATAGCAATCTGCATGTATGTATGCGTGTGCTTTCATTGACGGCTAAGCACAGTAATGTTTTAGTGTGCTTTTCCTCTCCTCTAGGCAGTGAGAATGAAGTGTGAGACAAAAACTATAAGCTGTGAACCACAGTTTAAGAAAGCTGCTATGGAGTGACTGCTGACAGGATGGTATTAGTGTCATTTCCATATCTAAAACATGGCATTAAAATAGTCTGATTTGTTCTCATTTTCTTCTAAAATAACTGGAGTCTGTGGATTTATAGTAAAACAACAGAATGGTCAGGAATGAAATTAAGGAGTCAAAGGACACTTCGACATCCCAGAGTCTTAGTAGGTCTCCTCTAATAGTGCAAATCTAAAGCTATGAAGAAGAAGTCTGAGTTACAAGATAGTTGTAAAAGCCAACATGGACAAAAAGATACACAGCCATGAAGCACATTGTCTGGCTCATCTTGAGCTAGTTGCTCTCATTTTAAACTATCTTACCTTCCAAAGATAATACAGAATAAGATAAAAATGTGTATGTTATCCCCTCTTTTGTGGGGGACTGACCAGCCACCACAAATCACTGAAGCTGGAAGATTCTAACCATTAGTAAATCTTTTAGGAAATCCTGGAAACGGTGCTTCTTTTACTTGACACCCCATCATCATCATGGCTGCAACCATGTACACAGTCTATGTAGATACCATTATGATAGCATTTCAGTCAAAATATTGTATATCTCTGTTCCGTATGGAGAAAAGTCCCTTCTAATCATCGTCTTTGTTTTGCCCTCTGTTTAAAAAAGACTAGTATGAAAAAATCCGACAATTCTAGCGTACTGTGACAATTCTAGAGTTATCTGACATGCAGCACTGTCCAAATGCAGAAAAGACAAGTGCCCTGGGCTCTGCTTGAGTTTCACTGAAACTTGATCACTACTCCTTTTCAATGTTTCTGTTCTTAATAATGAATCTTAATAGTTTCTTTATTCTTTTCTGTAATCCCAAACACTACTGCTCTGAAGGAAAAAACTCTCTTTGGCGAAGCGGAACTGATCTACATTCAGACAGTGCTTCATGTCAGATAACTAAACAGTGTCTAATGACTCCATGATAAAAGGACTAAGGATTTTTGAAAATACTTTTGGATGGCTTTGTTGGTTTAACTGCATTTACTATGGTAGTAATGGCACAGCATTTTATCATTGTGTTTTTTTTAATTGCTGGGATTATCATATTTGTATGTGAAGTAGAATTTTTATAGTTTGTATTATTGCAACACACCTTATCTTCATGAATTGCATCATTTTTGTGTAGCTAAGTTATACTCCCCCCCACCCACTTTTTGAATAATATAGTTGCCAAAATCTTCATAATTTATTATTATGATAGTGTCCACAATGTGGTTACAGCACAAACTGGCTAAAATTACCCTTGATCAAGGAAATTCTTCTTTAGTGGCCATATTTTTCAACAACTGATAGTATTTTACTATCCAGCCCACCAAAGTTAAGTTTGAGTACTATCCCCCTCCCTCCCCTCCCTTGCATGCCACCCCTCACTTACTCCCCTCCCCCTCCCTCCGCTAGCGTGGGTGGCCCATGTCCAGATGCCAGGACCCTTCCCCCTCCCTTCCCTCCTTTGCATGCCACACCTCACTCACTCACTCCCTCCCCTCCCCCTCCCTCCACTAGGGTGGGTGGGTCATGTCCAGATGCCAGGCACCCTCCCCATTCCTCCCCTATCTTGCTTGCCACCCCTCCCTCTGAATATTGCCTTCCTCTTGGCATCTGCCACCCTAAACCTGGGAACTGTAACCTGCTCTTGACTGAAAAAATTAAAAACTATCATTGTAATCAGTTCTGTGGACAAGAGGCAAGAGTGCAGTTTCACTTTTTAAAATATCCCTTTTCAAGGCCAGCAATGAGGAAGGATAAGGGTAATATAATTCTGACAGGCCCATGGAATTGTGCAAGCCCATGGAAGCCTGTGTGATATCACATTTTTGCTTTCTCAGGAAAGTGTACATGGTTATCTACTACATATTTTATCTTCTTAACAGTCATATAGGCTAGGTTAGGGTAAGACAGAATTACTGACCCAAAATCACGCAGTAAACTTCATGGCAGCATAAGATCTAGACTTACCCTATTTCCTGCGCCTGGGGCGGGGTCCCCTCCGGGACCCCAGTTGCCAACCCTCCTTCCCCTGCCCGGCTGTTGGAAACACCGGCCTCACTCCCGTTCTCCGGGGAGTGGACTAACTGAGACAGCCGTCTCAGCCACAGGATGCCCCTGCCACCCACGGGTGGCCCAGGGTCCGCAGAACACTAGGCCAGGCGAGCAGGGAAGCCTCCCTGCCAGCCCCTGCCTGGGCAGCCATTCTCTCCGCCCTGGCTTTGGGCTGTTCAGTCTGCCTGCCACTCCTCCTCGTTCCCCTGTCCTTTCCCTCTGGCCTCTGCTCCTTTTCTCCCTCTAGAGTGTCCTCCTCCAGGCTTCTCCCCTCTCCTTTCCCCACTCTGTCTCTCTCTCTCTCCCCCAGCACACGCTCCCACTCCTTCCAGTCCGACCCTTGTATGCCGGATTTCCTCCCTTTTATCCCCTCGTCTCCTGTTCCCGGGGTTGAAAACCCCTCCCCTCCACCACCGCGCTCCCAGGCCCCCTCTGTCATCAGCCCAAGTGGGCTGAGCTGCCTGCCTGGTCCCGGCGCGCCTCTCGCGCCGCAGCTGCGGCGGGAGGGCACCTTGTCGGCCGCGCCATTGCGGGACTCTCCGTTGGACACATTGCGGCAGGGCTCGCCGTTGCCCTGCCCCCCGGCCGGCTGACCGAAGCGGCGATCCCTGCCGGAGCCTCCGCGCATCCGGCCGGTCGGGCGAAGAGCGGGGCGTACCCCCGCGCTGTCGGCGCTGCGGCGGGGTTCCCCTTGTCTGGCGGGCTCCCGCGTCGTTGGGGAGTCGTCCGCCGCCGGTGGGGAGTTGGCCCCCACCCGCGGAGCGGGGAGGAAGGCCGGGGAGGGGGTGGAGGCTACCCCCACCCCCGGACACCCTATAACCACTATACTATAATACCTATTATATGGATTGGGTAGGGGGGATGTTGAAAGAACCATTTTCTAAGGAGTCCAATTATAGATATTGCCAGTCCTGCCCTGTTTCCCTTGCCCAGTTAGGTTTTTGGTTTTTGTTTAAAGGAAAACTTATAGGTGTAATGCCTTATTTCATGTTCTGCTGTTTAGAACTCTGACCTTTTTCCTTCCAAGTGGAATTTTTCAAAAAGCTAACTTTTGAAGGTCATATGGGATCTAAATGTGCAAAAGCATTCTGTAAAAAAATGACAGTTTCTTGTCTTAAACTTAAGAAGTTCATCCCTTTTTCCAGTCAGAATTCTGTATTGAGCTTCCAGAACAGGGTGGCATAGAAAGGAACATTTTAAAAAATAGTTAAAGTAGGAAATAAAATAAAAATGGCAAAAAGGATTTCTTCCTTATGGGTTGATATTATTTGCCTTGTTGGTGATGTGTGACTTTGTGGCTTAGTGGCTAAGTGTTGGTCTAAGGATTACAGGGTGACACCTCTGTCTCAGGCCACTATGAAATGAAAGGGAACTCAGTTACTAAGAAGGAGGCAGGCATAATGGGATGGATGAGGATTACCAGCTCCCTCTGTCACAATTCACTGAAGTTAGCATCTCCAGAAGAGAAGCAGTCAGATGCATCTCTTCCCCCCACCCCTCAGTGTTTACTTACAATGTTACACAACATTGTGTAACATCGGGGATCGGGCGGTATACAAATTAAATAAATAATAATAATAAAATAATAACACATAAGTAATAAGATAAAAAAATTATATGCCGCATTCCTGGGTCTTTTGTCCAAATATTTTTTTCAGTTAAGGGCTACATTGACTAATGACAAAGCATTTCCAGTGGTGGCACCTTGCTTGCCGAATTCCAACCACAGCAAAGTACTTGATTAAAGCATACTTCCCAGTAAAACCACAAAAAGTACAAGCACCAAACTTATACTGACAGCTTAGACACAATACATAATAAGGTTGAATGACTGAGTATGAAAACCAGGGATATTTACACTTTACCTCTTCTGTGCCTCTGAATAGAAATGTGAATTGGTTCATGAAGTAAATGAAGTTAATTTTGTGTTCAGATTCTCCTACCTGCTTGGAAAAAAGACAAACTTCTATTCTGATTTTAAAATACAAATAGTTTATCTAAGGACTTTCCATTCCATAGAAGTGAATTAAATATCTTATTGAAACATACAAGCTCAGTGAAATTAACAGGTCACTTAACTCTTGTTAGACTGTAGCCTGGCTCTTTGAATACTGAAGAACAGCTTGGGTCATTTAAAGAATTATCCAGCTCTTCTGTGTACTATTTACTAACAGGTCAACACAGGTAGTACTGAACATCTGCTTTCCACTTTTTCCACTGTTTTTGCTAACCTTCTTGCTCAGTACATTGGATTTGAGGGACTATGTGAGGGACTATGTGACTACAAAGGCTAGGTGAGATGAAATTAGGTGAGGGTGAATAAAATGCAGTTGTAGTGCAGACGGGGGTGCCCATCCTTTCCTCCTGCTCTCCACTGGCCACTTTTCTTATAAAAATCACATCCCTGCTGCTTTCCCAGGGGATGAAAAGATAATACCTTTTACTCTTAGCAGGTAAAGCCAGGGAGGTTCAGATTTTTAATGCCTGATAGGAAAGGGTTAAAGATTCCTTTTTCCCTCTGCTTACTTGGAACAGATTTGTAGCCCTGTGCAACTGCATTTCATTTGTTGTGTGTGTGGAGGGGGGGGGTTGTTAAGCCAACAGGAGACATTGTATATATTTGATCTACTTTACCCCTAAATCTCTGACTTTCACTCACACCACTTTTTATTACACAATTTAGAGATGCAATTATTCTGAATATCAGTGAGATGATAAAAATAGGAGTGTTGTTTTTGAGCTGTATATGGAAGATAAATAGGTACTTTAAGCCCTCAGTAATTTTTTAACATCAGTCTATTTGTTTAACAGAATTTCTCAGTTATGTCTGGGACATGGCATAGCTGAAATGCCTGGTCACTTTTAGTGTATGCTGTGGTAGCAATGACTCCTAACTGAGCCTGAAGAATGAGCTACTCACTTGGTAGATGCAGATGGCATCCAAAGGAATTTTGACAGCACCGCTTTAAAATCTGTGCCTTCTAAATTGCCGCAGAAGGAAACTATGTAAAGCTTCATGATTACTTATGCTGTCGCTCTCCACTTTAAGAAATTACACACAGATTAGCAGTATAATAAATAGTAGCTCCAGTGCTTTGCTGTAAACAGCTACCCTTTAATCAGCAAGCAGGAAACAGTTTGAAACATGAGCAAAGGTCAAAAGCTAAAGGTTACCTCCCATAAATATGGAGGTAACATGCCAGGTAGGGTGGAAAGGTTGTCCTGAGAACTAGCTGTCTCCTAGCTACATGACTAGCTTGAGAGATCAAAGGCAGCCATACCACTGCTAATCGTTTCATGAACCTCATGGGGCAATCAAGATACAAGCTAAATACAGCAAAAGGTTTGAAATCATTGCAGCTCCTTTCTTGATGGAAACATGGGTGTTATGTGTGGGATGAAGTAGAAAAAGAGGATGTTTATTCTAGGGTAACTTCCATGCAACTCTATTTTATGTGAGTCATATAAATTGCTAAAATGTTTGTTCTACCTTACAGAGAATGCTCTGTTTTCTTAGCAAAGAATCAACCTCGGATGGGAGTCTAATTCATAAATTAAATACCATTTAACAAGAAACATCTGAAAGCAATGGCATGTTTCAATGTGTGAAACTGTTATGAACACTTCCTATAAAAATCAATTTTTGATGTAGCTCAAAATGCTAAGCTGTAAAAAGGCTAGTGTTCTGGAACTTCCTGTGTTTCTCAGTTTTCCCTCTATTTAAGATAAAAAAGCAAGCTTCTGTAGATGTGAACATATACTTGGAAGTGTGAGGCAACACTTGGGGAAAAATGTGGAAGCCAGAAGGATGAGCACATTTTTGGGTGAGCATGTACAGAAATGGCAAATGCACCTGTTCTCTGCCAACTGGCAAATGGACAACAATCTGATGCTATGGTGGTGGCAGTTCCTGGAAGGGACCACAATTCTGCTGCCGCTCTTGCTTATGCCACGAAGAGAAAGACGGCATGAGTGCATCATGTCCCCATCCAGCAAGCCAAAACTGTAAAGGTTTCGATGGTGTTGATTCTCAGCACAGCCGCTTGGCCTTGACTGGATTCCAG
>NW_025950205.1:0-10164 GCF_021028975.2 Sphaerodactylus townsendi | reverse complement strand
CTTGTAGTCGACCCACGCGGTCAGCGTAAGAACGAGACGAGACGCGGAGATAACATCTGGTGGAGATCGCCAGCAGCGGGAGACCGGAGGTCCGTGTTCCTAGCGAGTCTCCCGTCTGCCGGTTCCTGGCACCTTTTATTGTTATCCTATTGGGGGCGTGTGGGAGGGAGGACCGGGGGGGAGTTCCGGGAGAGCGGGAGGTCGGGAGATCATCATGTGATGCATGATCTCATCTGGCTACGTGCGGAGAGGAGCGTAAGCGTCTGAGCCTAATCCTCACCTGGGGGCAAGACCATTGTCCCTGCGCCCGGTGATTGAGCCAGGCAGTTCATGACCCGTGACTCATGGGGGGATGAGGAGTGGGGGTGCGGTGCGACCAGCAAGGCCGTAGGTCCGTTGGCGTCCCAACGTTCTACCACGGTGCTGCTGGGTCAGCAGTGCATTACTACACTTCGTTTTTGCCTTTTCCGCTGTGGTGCTTCTTCTGCTGCAAAGCCAGAATTTAATTTTGTTTTAAAGGTAGCCCTGCCATGCAATCCTTAGCAGAATTAGACTTTTGACTTCAATGAACTTATAAGAATGTAACCAGGGGCTATAAGAATGTAGGGGGAGAAAATGTCGCCTGGGTGCTCCCCCCCCGTGACCTCGCCCCCACCCCCCATTACCTTTTTTGTCAGCTGAAAACAGCTTTCTGATGGCTGAAAAAGGACCAGGCTATTGGGGCAGGGCCAGGCTTGGCGAGGGGAGAAGGGGGTGGAGGCCGCCCCACCAGTGCGCACCCAGTGTACGGCGCACCCCCTTTCCCCCTTATAGCTTCACCACTGAGTGTAACACTGATCTGGATGGCCCAGGCTAGCCCAATCTCACTAGATCTTGGAAGCTAAGCAGGGTTGGCCCTGATTAGTACTTGGTTGGGAGACCACCAAGGAAGCCCAGGGTTTCTGCGTAAAGGTAGGCAATGGCAGACACGCTCTGAATACCTCTTGCCCAGTGGTGGGATCCAAAAATTTTAGTAACAGGTTCCCATGGGGGTGAGATTCAAACTGTGGCGTAGCGCCAATGGGGCTGGGCGGGGTGTGAAGGAGGCGAAGCCATGCATTCCGGGGGCGGGGCATTCCTGGCTGTGGCTGTGGCAAGGACGCAGCCACTGCACCGGTCCTTGGGCGGGAAACGAATGCACGCAGGCGCAGGCTGCCACGCACGCCGGTGCACCTCCTGCCAGACTGCTTCAAGTTCTGCGCGCTACTGCTGAGAGGAGGGGCGTAACTAAGGCCAAAATCACATGGCAAAATCACCCATTAGTAACCCCCTCTCGGCACACACAAAGAATTAGTAACCTACTCTCGGGAACCTGTGAGAACCTGCTGGATCCCACCTCTGCTCTTGTCTTGAAAACCCTACAGGGTCACCTTAAGTCAGCTGTACCTGGATGGCACTTTCCACCTTCGTTAGTTATTAAGACAAGCATTGTTTGTCTGCTAGGGCAAGTGAATATTTATGACGGACTTCCAAATGTTCTGTCCTATCCTTAGGTGCTCCAAGTCAGAAGGATGAAAATTCCAAACAGGTGAATCCAACTTCTCCTGTATATGAAAACACACTCCTTTCTGAACAGGTGAGACCTTGAATGAATGGCGGAAGCTTTTCACTGCTGAGGCTCAGTTTCTTTATTTAGCGTATTTAAACACTGCAACAGAGAGGTACGTGCCCTTGGTGTGGGACTTTGGAAGCACACGGCTTTTGATTTAACTGAGCTGCTTAGCCACTCAAGACACCTATCTGTAAGCTGATTTGCACGAGTGTCTGACCATTTTAACTAGGATGTTGCATATGAAGAGAAGATGCCCCCCTTTTTCTCCTGTAAGAAGACTCAAAGGGGCTTACAATCTCCTTTCCCTTGCCCCACCTTCCCACAACACACACCCTGTGATGTGGGTGGGGCTAAAAGAGTACAGAGGAACTGTGACTAGCCCAAGGTCACCCAGCTGGCGGGTGTTGGAGTGCACAGGCTAGTCTGAATTCCCCAGATAAGCCTCCACAGCTCAAGTGGATGAGCGGGGAATCAAACCCGGTTCCCCAGATTAGAGTGCACCTGCTCGTAACCACTATGCCACTGCTGCTCTCAGTGCTAAGTCTTCTGGCAGAATGCATTTGCCTCACTGACACCTCATTCCAATTAGATTTTGAGGTCTTCTTATACAAAACAGAGTTGTAGATCTAAGCCCAGTGAATGTACAGCGTAGATCACAGTCCCCTACGCTTTTGAGCCTGCAAGCGTTGTTGAAATTTTGACACAGCTTGGTGGGCACAGCCACAAAATGGCTGCCACAAAATGCCTGCTACAAGAGGATGAGCCAGCCATAAAATGGCTACCCTAGCTTCAGTGGTGGGATCCAAAAATTTTAGTAACAGGTTCCCATGGTGGTGGGATTCAAACTGTGGCGTAGCGCCAATGGGGCTGGGCGTGGCATTCCGGGGGCGTGACCGGGCATTCCTGGGCGGGGCTGTGGCAAGGACGCAGCCGCTGCGCCGGTCCTTGGGCGGGAAACGAATGCACGCAGGCGCAGGCTGCCACGCACGCCGGTGCACCTCCTGCTAGACTGCTTCAAGTTCTGCGCGCTACTGCTGAGAGGAGGGGCGTAACGAAGGCAAAAATCATGTGGCAAAATCACCAATTAGTAACCCCCTCTCAGCACACACAAATAATTAGTAACCTACTCTCGGGAACCTATGAGAACCTGCTGGATCCCACCTCTGCCTAGCTTACTTCCAGACCCACTATGAAAAATCCTTCTGCTGTGGTGGCGGTTGCTACCAAAGTAACATTTTTTTTAAAATCTGCACAACCTCACCTGTTGTAGTCCATTTTTTCTAAAAAGAAAAAAAACCTCTTGGTGGGTGCCGGGAAAAGTATTAGCAGGCACTAGGGTTGCCAACTCCTTCCTGGGCACTGAAGGGAGATCGGGGGAGAGGGTTTCCAGATCCAGGTTGGAAAACTCATGGAAATTTGGGGATGGAGCCTGGAAAAGACAGAACCTCACTGGAGTACAATTTTCTCCCGAGGATCTGATCTCTGCCTTCTGAAGATGAGTTGCAATTCCAGGGGATCCGCGGGTTCTGAAGTCTAATAGATATCTATTAAAATATATACATTTTATTGCACCACTCTTTACCCTTAGCAGAAAAAAGCTGTACATTAAAATATCTCAATAGAAAATATATTTACATATCTAAAAACACGTGAAATATCCCAAAATACGTCAGAAATAGTCGCAAGGCCTCAACTGTTAGGATCGTACAGAAAATATCCTGGAATGTGGTACGAAAAGATCTGACGCGTTTAGGTCCCACTGGACCTTCTTCAAAGGTCAATAAATAGCCCCCCACATACACACACAGAACTATTATCAATCCATACAATATTATTGGCAGTCCAGTATGTTTTATGTTGGTCAAAAAATGGTGTTCCCATAGGTATCTAAGGCAAGGTGACCAGACGTCCCGCTTTTGGCGGGACAGTCCCGCTTTAAACTAATTTGTCCTGCATCCCACGGGGTTTTTTTTACTGTCCCGATTTTTGGAAGGCTGCTGCACTGCCTTCTGGGGCGCTCCCCTTTTCCTGCCTTGTGACAGGGCAGGAAACAGGGGAGCGCCCCAGAAGGCAGTGCGGCAGCCTCCCACGCTGCCGCACTGCCTTCTGGGGCGCTTCCATTTCCCTCACAGGGCGGGAAACTGGGGAGAGCCCCAAAAGACAGTGCGCTCCTGCGGCCGCACGTTTGAACGCCCTTCCACCCCGATCCTGGTTTAAAAAGGTGACAATCTGGTCACCTTAATCTAAGGTTTATTTTATGAATCTTACAAAGTTCCCATTCACTAGGTAACTATGGCAGACCTGCCCTGGACTGCCATGTGGTGTTCTAGTGGGCATCATGCCACCCACAAGTACCATGTTGGGGGTTCCTGATCTATTTTAAGAAGAACTGGTTAGGGTTAGGTTTGGGATAAGGTTAAGGTTAAGGATAGGATAGGATAGGATAGGATAGCCAGTTAGCCAGTTCAAACACTCCATTCCCAGCAATCGCTGTGCATATCATGGCATGTGTTACAGAGAATGAAGGGCCCTGTTCAATGATGTAAACTTGGAGCTAAGTCTCTTGCTTCCCCACATCATCCGAAGCCCTAGGGCTCGTGATGCACCTCCCATCTGCTTGCTGTTGTGTATTGCAGTGTCAAAACTCCAGATGTACCCATAGGAGCAAAAGGTTTGGGGCCCTTGGCTCTGACCTATTGTAGTGGTGATTGCAATTTCAAGATGCAAAATTTTATCATAAATGGAAGAAGGGAGGAGCTACAGTGAGAACCGGGAGGCATTAATGGAAGTCAGGAAAACACTGTATTTAACAATAAACAATAACATTTCCTTTGTGTGCCCCATGTGATTGAAACCCCCCCCCCAACTTTCATGCAGTAGCGTAACTAGGGAGCTCAGGGGGGTTAGAGCCCTGGGCGCCACTTCCTAGGGTTACATGGGGGCAGATTCCAGGGTTGCCCCCACTTCGCAACTAAGCCCCCACTCCCAAATTCCATTGGTAGTTCAGGGGTTGGGTGTAGTTATAAGGGGGTGAGACACAGTTGTGGGGGGCAGTGCCCAGGGTATGCCCCAGGTGCTATTTGGCACAAGTATACCCCTGCTCTCATCCTTTATGTTTCCCATAAAGATGTGACCTCAAACACATTGTAACTATTGCTGCACGTACCTTGAAGGGATGTTGTGTAGCTAAGGTAGGTAGGAACAACACAATGTAGCACTGAACTCCTTGAATGTACTAGAAAAAAAATGGATGACTAGATAAATTATATCTCTGCCTCTTCTTGCCTGAATTGCATTTTTATTTCTGAATCTCCATTACTTTTTTATTAGCATTGTGAGGGGTTTATTTTTTTTTCATGAACATTTTAAATGTATTCCTGTCTCTCTATCTGAAATAAATACTAGTGCATGTTTCTGAAATAGTTTGAAATAAAGAAACAGAGGTGGAAGATAGATAAGCTACTGATCTGTAATGCGTAAATGAACTTCTGTGTCTTCCTTGCTGGATTCAGGCCATGCCGAAGAGTTCTTCAGAGATCAACAACACGTACGAGGTGAGTGGAATTGTTGTGATTATTATATCACTCTTATTACAAATGCAGAGTTTGCAGTAATAAAGAGACACAGGCAGTTGCTTATTGTTACCAAACTTTGCTAGACTAATGCGGGAAGGGAACACTTTGATAGAAAATAAGAAAATATCTTTCTGGCTAGCGACATTAGCTAGCTACCTTTTTGCTATCACATGGCTATTTCTCTACTCAAGAGCATGTGCAGAGAGAGAACAAAAGATATATACCTATATCCTACATGCAGTCCAGCATGTATGCTATGCCAGGGCTGATTGACTAATAGGGGTCAACAGGGGCATAATGCCCACTGGGCAAAGTGGGCAGCTGCCCAGGGCACCACCTTGTGGGGGACATCAAAATGCAGGGTTCATTTTTGGGTATTTTTAGTGGTTTTCCATTTTTGGCCTGCAGAGGGTGCAGTTTTTAGGCCTCCCATGGGCAGCCACTCCACCACGACCAAATTGTTTTTGCACCAGGACATTGGTGCCTGCAGGGGGTGCATTTTTAGACATATCAGCACCAAAATTTCAGCATATCATCAGGAGACTGTCCTTATGCTACCCCCCAAGTTTGGTGAGGTTTGGTTCAGGGGGGCCAAAGTTATGGACCCTCAAAACTGTAGCCCCCATCTCCTATTAGCTCCCATTGGAAACAATGGGGGATGGGGCACCCCCTTTGGGAGTACATAACTTTGGACTCCTTGAACCAAACCTCACCAAACGTGGGGAGTAGCATAAGGACAGTCTCCTGATGATACACTGAAATTTTGGTGCTGATATGTCTAAAAATGCACCCCCTGCAGGCACCAATGTCCTGGTGCAAAAAAAATTTGGTCGTGGTGGAGTGGCCACCCATGGAAGAGGGGGCATCCAACTCAGGTTTTGCCCAGGGCTACAGTTTGCCTCGTTACGCCCCTGGGGGTCAATTACCTGGTCACTGACTTCTGACCTCACTAGATAATTAGCATGAACAGTGTTCTCTTTCATTACTGAATTGTGGGGCTTGCTCTTGCAAAATACCAAGAGGAGTCAACTCAGACTTCATCCTCAGAAAAGGTACGAGACTCTGAAAGAGCCCTGGAATCTTTTCCGAGTATCAGACGGCAGGAGCGAGGTCGTGTAAATGATCCCCAATGCTTTGCAGGGGAAGACCGGCTTGGCCTGTGCCGTATTTTCAAATGTTTTCTGGTATTTGGTTCTCCTTCATAATCGTGCTCTGCTTTCCATCACGAACGGCACCAACCCAGAGGTGTAGCTGGGCTATACTGCGCCCAGTGCACACTCGGTGTTTTCAGCCGCACCCCCAACCGTGATGCCGTGCCCCACCCCCTGCCCCCCTTACCTTATTGAAGCCGTGCAGGCTGGAGACGCGGCCTGTTCCCTTCAGGCTGAAAACGGCCTGGTGGAAACTACACTTCCCATGAGACCTTGGTGCTCGCAAGGTCTCCTGGGAAGTGTCGTTCCCATAAGGCCGTTTTTAACCTGAAAGGAACAGACTACTTCTCCAGTCTGCACTGTTTCAATAAGGTAAGTGTGTGTGTGGGTGCTGCGGGGAGGCTGGGGCAATTTTCCGCCCCCTTCCCAGGTGTGCGCCCAGTGCAATGTGCACGCCCCGCCCCCTGGTAGCTCTGCCTCTGCATCAAGCTTGATAGCAGGGTTAATGTTGCCAACTCTGGGTTGGGAAATTCCTGGAGATTAGGGGATGGATCTGGGCAGTGGAGGTGTTTGGGGGGGTGGGATCTCAGCAGGGTATTATGTCACTCTTCAAAGCAGCTGTTTCCTGCAGGGCAACAGAGTTCTGTGTTCTGGAGGTGAGCTATAGTTCCAGGAGAGCTCTGGGCCGCAACTGAAGTCCATAAGGAAAAAAGGGCTGATACACCTGAAAGTAATCAATAAACTATTCTGTACCTTTAAGGCTCCAAAAACCTCCACAAAGACCATTTACTCCAGCAACAATCTTTCACAGTGACATATCTCAAACAGACAAAAAAAAAACTTCTTTATGCTAACATAAGTAATCCCTCTACTCCAGCAATAATCTCTTACAGTAATTGGGGTCCTCTCAATTAGAATAAGTGGTGGGATTTATTTATATATTCATTGATATATCAGATTTAATATACCACCCCATCCCCAAAGGGCTCTGGGCGGTGTACAACCAATAAAACAATCACATTACATCATGATAAAAAAACCCCAACATTTTAAAATACCAGTTAAACGCAATTAACAACCAGCTCCAACCTCCATCTTAAAATCAGATGATGACATAGACCAGTGATGGCGAACCTTTTTGAGATCAAGTGCCCAAACTGCAACCCAAAACCCACTTATTTATCACAAAGTGCCAATACGGCAATTTAACCTGAATACTGAGGTTCTAGTTTAGAAAAAACGATTTACTCTGAGGCACGCGTTACTTGGGAGTAAGCTTGGTGAAGCAACCGTGCAACATTTCTAACAGGTGAATCACAATCCTAGGGGGGTTTACTCAAAAGCAAGGCCAGCCTAGATATGTGTAGGGGGGGGGTGATTTTCCGCTCCTCCCACATGACGAACTCTGTGCGCGCGTGCCCACAGAGAGGGCTCTGAGTGCCACCTCTGGCACGCATGCCATAGGTTCGCCACCACTGACATAGACAATGGACTCATCGGGTGGTCGAAATGATATGGACAAGCCAGTGGTGGGATCCAAACATTTTAGTAACAGGTTCCCATGGTGGTGGGATTCAAACAGTGGCGTAGCGCCACTGGGGCGGTGCGGGGCACGATGGGGGCGTGGCCGGGCATTCCGGGGGCGGGGCATTGCTGTGCGGGGCTGTAGCAAGGGTGTGGTTAAACCAACACCTTGAAGACAATTCAGAATTCTAGCGGAAGCCGATCATCCCAAACAGAAGAGGCACCATGGAGAAAAAAGATAAACTAACCTTTGCGTGTGGATCATTATGAATGTATGACAAGGTCTTTAGATGGAGCCATAGAAGCAGTGCACGAGGCCTAACCCAACCCGGGGGCTAGCTAGCCCCTTGTATAGTATTTACTTACGAGGATATAAAGAAGGCTTTTTGTCTGTTGGAGATATATTACTGCAAGAGGTTATTGCTGGAGTATAGTGTTTACTTATGTTAGTATAAAGACGTTTTTGGTCTGAGATATATTACCGTCAAAGATTATTGCTGGAGTAAATTGCCTTTGTGGAGGTTGTTATGTTTGTGTGTTTGGCAAGTGTTGTTTAAGTATACTGTGTTCCACAGAACCCAACGGGAGTCCAGCAACCCTGAACAGAAAAACAAAGCAAAAATTCCCCCAAATGGCTTTCATCTGGGACACAGGTGTCAAACTCGCGGCCCTCCAGATGTTATGGACTACAGTTCCCATCATCCCCTGCCAGCATCATGCTGGCATCATGCCCTCCAGATGTTATGGACTACAGTTCCCATCATCCCCTGTCAGCATGATGCTGGCAGGGGATGATGGGAACTGTAGTCCATAACATCTGGAGGGCCGCGAGTTTGACACCTGTGATCTGGGAGATCCCCACTGACAGATCTCAACTTTCTCCCCAGGAGTTGAGACACGGAAACCAGGCTGTGTATGATCAGCTGAAATGGTCACCGAAGGGACCCTCCAACTCGAGTGGAAGTCGACACACCAGTCCAGTGGCCCTTCCGCGCTTTGACTCTATCATAGAATCATAGAGTTGGAAGGAGCCAAAGAGGCCTTCCAGTCCGACCCCTTGCTCAATGCAGGATCGACCTGAAGCATCCCAGACAAGCGTTTGCCCAGCCGCTGCATAAAGATTGCCAGTGAGGGGGAGATCACCACGCCCCTAGGCAGCTGGTTCCACCGTTACAGAACCCTGACTGTAAAAAAATGTTTCCTAATATCCAGCTGGAACCTTTCTGCCCACAATTTAAACTCATTGTTGCGAGTCCTGTCCTCTGCTGCCATCAGGAACAAAGAGCAGCAGCGGATCGGCAAGGCTGCCATTGCTGGCCGGGAGGGGGGACGGCGGAAGAGGACATGATCAGAAGGGGCAGGGGCGCCTTAAAAGGCAAGGACGCATGAAGTCGTTACGGGCGACGCAAGGAATAGGCGAGACGCAGCGATATCATCCGGTGGAGAGAAGCCAGTGGCGATATAGCGTGATCCGTGGATCTGGCTACTCTGCCGAGCTGGGGTCCCTGGCACCTTTTATTAAGGGTTTTGGAAAGGCGGGAGAGCGGGAGAATGTTGCACAATACATGACTCATGGGGGCTGTGTGCGTGCGGGAGGAAACGTTCCTGTCTGGGCCTAATCCATACCTGGGGGTACGCACCTTTTGTCCCTTTGTCCAGGACATCTTGTGACCCGTGAGTCACGGGGGTCTTGTGACCGGTGAGGGTGCTTGCCCAGAGGGCAACAGATGGCGCAGGCATTCCTGTGCTCTGTCTGAAGCTCTGCCGGGTTCGCTGGCTCACCCCTACATCTCCACATTTCTAACAATTTAAGGCAAAGACCGAATCGGCTCATAATTTGGAGGAACGTTTGTCTCCCCTGGAACTCTATCAAACTGATTGAGCTGTTTGTGTAGCATGAGAGCTTGGTTCCTACGCAGAGGAAAGTCAAAAGGCTTCTTACACATATTGCAAGCAAGAGTAGAAATACATTGAATAAAACAAGTTCCAAAGACTAAGCATACAATAATTCCAATGAAAGACTGAATGATAGTATTCCACCACCCACCAGGCAGCCAACTCCAAATCGCAGACCACCAGTGGGGCAATACATCACATTTCAAACTGGACACAACATCTTGCAATTCACACACCTTGGTATGAATCAAATGGGAACTACCAGAAAGATTAAAGCAACACATAACACAACTTCTAAAATTAAGAAAGAAAGAAAGAAAGAAAGAAAGAAAGAAAGAAAGAAAGAAAGAAAGAAAGAAAGAAAGAAAGAAAGAAAGAAAGAATGAATGAATGAATGAATGAATGAATGAATGAATGAATGAATGAA
>NW_025950204.1:0-10165 GCF_021028975.2 Sphaerodactylus townsendi | reverse complement strand
GGGGGGGTGAGAGGAAAAAAGACATACCAGTTAGAAGATTGTCTGTTGCAGCAGTAGAAGTCACCAGAGCACTAGCGGAAAGCTGAATCAGCTTTGGAGAGTTAGGGATGCATAGAGGAGGGTCATAGAATCACAAGGTAATAATGCGTTGCATGCAGCAGCCGGCAGCCTTTTCCTTAAAGCTAATCTCTAATGCAGGAGGGGAAAGAGAGAGAGAGAGAGAGAGAGAGAGAGAGAGAGAGAGAGAGAGCAGGCCCAGTAATGGTATTAGACCTGACTTGGAGAGAGAGAGGAAGAGAGAGAGAGAGAGAGAGAATCCAAACCCCCACCCAGCCTTCTCCCATCCCTTCCATACATCCCCCCTTACACACATACAGACACACTCCGCCTCCCCCAGCTAGGCTCCACTATATCTATATGCCTCCTGCAGCATCTCCGGCAAGGTAGAGAGGATGCGATAGCTCGCCAAGCTTGCAGCCGAGGCTGGAGAGGCTGAGAGCAGAGCAGAGCAGAGCAGAGCAGAGCAGAGCAGAGAGGGGCAGCGCAGGAGTTAAGGTGAAGTAACCTGCCATGTGCAGGAGACCGGCTGTACACCTTCGAGCAGGAAGCCGGCCATTCTCATTCTCTCTCCCTCTATCTCTCTCTTTGCTGAAGTCTCTCCTTCCAGCCCCATACTGATCTTGCTTCAATTCTCCCTCCTCCCTTAAAAATTACACTTCCCCCCCAAAGGTCAGCCTGAGGTAGAGGTCAGAATGAAACAAAAGCCAAAAGGGGGGAAAGGGAGTGGGAGGGGGTGGGGTGGGGGGTCTGAGGGGTAGGGAGGAGGATCCGCACAGAGTCCAGGGGTGCCAGGCAAAGCCGCCGGTCAGGAAACGAATCCACCTTTCCAGTGCTTATATACCCAGCTAAGCATCTGAAACATGCGCCCCAGCTGAGCGGGCCCCTTCGGCTGCCATTCCCTCCCTGACCATATTTAGTCACCCATGGCAAAAAATAGCCTGTCAGCTGGAGATGGCCGAGCGGGGAGTATTTGGAGTTCAATCCCTTCTCTCAGCCCATTGACTACTAGTCCTGCAGGGTCCTGACTCTGCCCTTTTTTTATATTCCCTTTCCTCGGGGTTATTTTTAGCTCGGCCAAATAGAGAGGCCTCTCGGCTTACCACAGGCTGGGCCGGCCCCATGGCTTGCCTGGGCCCTGGCTATGTATGGGCTGCCTGGCTGTTCTAGGAAGGCCCAAACAAAGGACAATTCTGCTCCCCGCCTTGGACACCCCCTGGGGCCTTTCCCTCAGGTGAGCAGGAGCCATTGAAGGCCGGGTTCATCATCAGAGAGCCAGTGCGGGGAAGGGGTTAAGAGCAGTAGACTCTAATATGGAGAACTGGGTTCGATTCCCAGCTTCTCCACATGGACTCTAATTGGTGAACCTGATTTCTTCCCTCAGTCCTACATATGAAGCTTGCTGGATGACTAGTCACAGTTCTCTCAGAACTCTCTCAGGCTCATCTACCTCAGAGGGTGCCTACTGTGGGAGTGATGTGAAGGTGTTTGTAAGCTGCTTTGAGGCTCCTTAAGGGTAAAGAAAGGTAGGATATAAAAACCAACTCTTCTTCCTCCTCCTCCCTAGCTGGACAAGAAGAATTTGGCAAGTGGCACCATTTCTTATGGTGGGACAAGGAGAATGTGCTAGAATTCGCTGTGTTGTGCCTTTGTAAAATGTACATGGCCCACTCCACATGATTCATGATGCCACCTTCCTTCGTTCATGCTTCCTTGTGTAGCTAATCCCTTCCCTAGATGGAAAGACCTTCAGAAGAAGTTTCTATCCAGTGTCACAGGAAGAAGAAGAAGAAGAAGAAGAAGAAGAAGAAGAAGAAGAAGAAGAAGAAGAAGAAGAAGAAGAAGAAGAAGAAGAAGAAGAAGAAGAAGAAGAAGAAGAAGAAGAAGAAGAAGAAGAAGAAGATGGTGATGGTGATGGTGATGGTGATGGTGATGGTGATGGTGATGGTGATGGTGATGATGATGATGATGATGATGATGATGATGATGATGATGATGATGATGATGATGATGATGATGATCCTCAAGTCAGGTTGATCAGATGGAATTGCTTTGTAATGAAAAAGCTGCACAACACAGCCAAACAAGAGGAGTTTAGAAGTGGTAACACAGATGTCCCTGTGGAAGGGGCTGATGGCAGTTGTAGTCCATGAACATCTGGAGAGTCGCAGGTTGCAGACCCCTGATCTAATCTTTTTCTCCAAGACTGTGGACCTGTAAGGCCTGTTTTCGTCCTGGGTGTTGGTAGTTGTCAGACATTGCCTCTTAAGCCTTGCAGCCCATATGAAACTGAAAAGGCTTTCCCACACTGTAGCTGCAGCTATGCCTACACACATCACAGACAGTGTGGTGTGGTGGTTAAAGTGCTGGACTAAGATCTGGGAAACCCAGGTTCAGATCCTAACTCTACCTTGGAAGCATCTGTGTTCCATACATACTCTCAGCCTAGAATAATTCCCAGGGCTGTTGTGTGGAGGTGGAGATGATTTAAACGGCGTTGGACTCCCATTTGAGTGCAAGTTCAAGTGTAAACAAAGCCAGTAAATAAATGTGGTAGAAAATGCTGACAAGTCTGAGCAGAGTGATGGCAACCCTGTAGGGCTTTCGAGCAAGAGATGTTCAGAGGTAGTTTGCCATTGCCTCCCTCTGACTGGGCCGACAGAGTTCTGAGTGAACTGTGCCTGGCTCAAGATTACCCAGCAAGCTCCGCGGGGCGGAATTGGGGAATCAAATCTAATTCATCAGATTAGAGTCTGCTGCTCTTGTCCACTATACTGCACTGGCTTTCCAAATAGATACCTACAGGACTTATACTCCACGGGACTCAGATCAACTCCTGCGGCCCCATATAGGCCGCCATTTATCAATGGCAGCAGAACTGTTGGTGATCCCAGGCCCCATGAGGATGTGGCTGGCCTCGACCCGGGCCAGGGCCTTTACATCTCTGGCCCCTGCCTGGCGGAATGCTCTACCTCCAGCTGTCCGGGCCCTGCGGGACCTTGGCGAGTTCTGCAGGGCCTGTAAGACAGAGCTATTCCACCGGGCTTTTGGAGGGGCTGGCCGTGGTTCCACTGCCTCCCATTAAATCAAAACTGCCAGCCTGGACCATCTGGTTGGGCCCTAATTCCACCTTGGGCCCTGCCTACCTCCTTCCTTCCTTCCTTCCTTCCTTCCTTCCTTCCTTCCTTCCTTCCTTCCTTCCTTCCTTCCTTCCTTCCTTCCTTCCTTCCTTCCTTCCTTCTTCCTTTCTTTCTTTGGCCTTAGATCGGGCGCCTGTGTATATATGTGTTTACATAATCTGGTTGTTTTAATTTATTTATTAATTGCTGCTGAGTTTTAATGGCTTAATTTTATGTTGTATTATTTGCTGTTGGGAACAGCCATGTTGGGAGCCACCTCGAACCCTTCGGGGATGAGGCAGCCTACAAATTTAATAAATAAATAAATAAATACTCAGAAGCAAGCCCCATTGCCAGCAACTGAGCTTACTCCCAGGTAAAGGATCATGCCCAGGCCAGCCTAGGTGTGTGTGTGGGGAGGTGATTTTCTGCCCCACCCCCCACATGATGAACTCTGTGCACACGTGTCCACAGAAAGGCCTCTGAGTGCCACCTCTGGCACCTGTGCCATAGGTGCGCCACCGCTATTCTAGGCAATAGTAGAGATAAAGCCTAGATGTTCCCCTCCAAGTTGCCAATATCCAGGTGGCACCTGGATATATTCTGCAATTACAATTTCTCTCCAGACCAAGATAATTTTTTTTCTGGAGAAGATGGCTGTTTTGGAGGGTGCTCTGGAGGGTGAACTCAAAGAAGAAGAGGAGGAGGAGACGACGACGATGATGGAAAAGGAGGAGTTTGGATTTATACCCCACTTTTTCAATCAAAAGGAATCTCAAAGCAGCTTGCAAACTCCTTCCCTTCTCCCCACCACATGCACCTTGTGAGGTAAATGGGGCCGAGAGAGTTCTGAGAGAACTGTGAGCAACCAGTGGCACCCGGCAGGCTTCATGTGTAGGAGAGGGGAAACACATTAAGTTTGCTAGATAAGAGTCTGCCACTTACCTGTAGGAGTGGGGAATCCAACCTGGTTCTCCAGATTAGAGCAGAGGTGGGATGCAGCCTATTCGCACTTATTCGGTAGAACCAGTTACTAAAATTTTCTCAGTTCGGAGAACTGGCTATTAATGATTAACTCCACTAGGGACAAGGGGGTAATCTCTGTCCCTGGGTACAACAAATCTCATCAAGTGGGGGGTGCAAAATTGCTCCCCAGGGCCCCCTGCAGCCCCCTATGGCACCCCCACGTGTGTATGAACTGTATGAAATAATATAATATATAGTAATTCTATTTTTTTTTGTTCATTGGTATAAAGGTTGGGAAAGTATTATAGGTAAAGATTTTTAATTTTCTTTTTTCCCCTTGAAATTTATATTGGAAAGAGAGGAGTTTAAACTACTCTTTTAGATTAAGGATTTTGGACCTCTCCGTCTGTTAGTTTTCTTTCCAGTGGAATAGATAAAGTAGTTATAGGAATCTGAAGGGGAAGTAGAAAGTAGGGAGGGAGGGAAATATGGGAAGGAGGGAGGCAATATAGGATGTTTTAGTTGGGGGGTTGAGAGACATAGACAATTAGATATGTTTGTAATATGTTAACAATTGTAAACAGTTTTTGGTTTCTCTCCTTACTTATGTTATTATTTAAAATCAATCAATATAATTATATAAAAAGAAGTAATACTCTACCTTTCGGCATATTGCTTTTTAAATACTTTAAACAGTCATTATTTGAATCTAGAGGCGGGGCAAAGGGGAACTGCACCTGGGGTGTGCACACCCTAAGGCCCCTTTACAGCCCCCCCGCCCAGGAATGCTCCCCGGCCTGGAATGCCTTGGTCACTTCCCCGTCAGTGTCTCCTCGCTTGTTCTTGCATTGGCGTTACGCCACTGTTTGAATCCCACCAGCATTGGAACCTGTTACTAAAATTTTTGAATCCCACCACTGGATTAGAGTCCACTGCTCTTAACCAACATCGCACATTGAGATTATACCTTGATAAAGCCCCCCCTCCCTAAACATGGTCGTCCTCAGCCTCCATCTCCAAAAATGTCCTGGGATTTCCTGAACTTAGAATTGGAAACTCTACCTCCGAGCTAGCAAATTTGAACACGTGGATACATATAGGAGATTAAAAAAAAGTATGCCAATAAAGGCTTATTAAAAAAAACATATAGGAGATGTAAGAAAAATGAGTGATGATGAAAGATCAGATAATCTCTCTCTGCGTGAAAGAACACTGATTTGGGATAATAGAAGTTAATAGAAGATGGGGGCTACACCTTTGAAAGTTCATAACGTTGGACCCCCTGAACCAAACTTCACCAAACCTGGGAGGTATCATCAGGATAGTCCCTTACTGATACCACCCAAGTTTGGTCCAGGAGGTCCAAAGTTATGGACTCCCAAAGGGGGTACCCCCATTCCCCATTGTTCCCAAAGGGAGCTAATAGAAGATGGGGCTACACCTTTGAGGGTCCATAACTTTGGACTCCCTGAACCAAACCTCACCAAACATGGGTGGAATCATTAGGAGAATCTCCTACCCTGAAAGTTTGGTGCTGCTAGCTTAACAATTGTACCCCTGACAGCAGGTACTTCCCTGAATTTCCCAGATTCTCCTTTTAAATCCATCCCCTTCAACATGGATTTGTGATGCTGTTTCAAACATTGAAAGTGATGCTGTTTCAGGGTGAAGGATAATCCACTGCAAAACAGCATCGCTTTCAATTTTGTTTTAACTGGGGACCCCAGATTCTCCCTTTAAGGTGGAGTTAAAAGGAGAATTTGGGCTCTCTAGTTTAAACATCATTGAAAGTGATGCTGTTTGGGGGTGGATTCCAGCATCACAGCAGCTGCCCCTTGGGGGGGGGGGGGCAGCAGCACAAAACTCAGATTTTGTACCAGGCTCCATTTTCCCTAGCTATGCCTCTGTTCAGAGGGGAGGGCAGAAGGGGTTGCCGGCTGCCGGCTGGGAGCCCAGCTGGTGGGGGCCGGGGGAGGGCGGGGCAGGGGAATCTGCCATCCCTGGCCTCAGAGAGCTGCCTTTATAAGCACTGAGGCTGGGGGTGGGTGGGGGCCTGGTCCCGCCCCCTGAACCCCTCCCCCCAATAAAAAATCTATACCTACGTCCCTGCTTAGATCTCTTGGCCGTCATCATTATGTTTAAAATCAGTTCAATTAAAACCACATTGTTTCAAACAAGTTTTTTATTAAGACAACAAGAACCAATGAATATGAATGCTATTGACTTCTAAACAAAGTTTGAGCCGATGGCATCTGTTTCTCCCTTTTTGATGTTCAAACCTGATTGTTCGTTTTTCACTCTCTTTTTGTCCTCTTTTCAATGTTACTTCGCTATCTTTGTTTTTTGTTTTCTTTTGTGAGTTGGGGATGTTGCTGCTGCGCCCTGCTGAGTGTGTTCTCTGAGGGGCTCAGAGCAAGTGTCCCATTGTGATCTATAGCAGTATTGTTGGGAATGCTGACTGACTAATCCTTTGTTAGGTTAATGGCTCAGAATGGTTGGCTGATGTTTTCTCAGTGGGCTATCATTATTCAAAAGTGGCCCCCCGTTGGTTCTGTTACCTATCTGCGGACAATGGAGGGATGGGAAAGGTGCATGCCCTTAACCGTGTACATGTTACATTTCTTCATAGGAAGGGGACCAGGATATGCGCACATTACAGATAAAACCAAAAACTAGCGCCTGAATAAATGTGGAGTTCAAATCACATGTATATGTTTTGAATGTAATATAATTATTGTATATATATGTTTTGAAAAAGCCAGTGGTTAGGGCAGGGGTGTCAAACTTGTGGCCCTCCAGATGTTCATGAACTACAATTCCCATCAGTCCCTCTCAATGTGAGCATTGGCTATGCTGGCAAGGGCTGATGGGAATTGTAGTTCATGAACATCTGGAGGGCCACGAGTTTGACACCTGAGGGTTAGGGGCACTGGGGTTAGGGGCCTGCGATCTGGAAATGCACATTAAAAATTTGGGGGGTGGGCTTTATACCAGAGATGAAGTCCAATTTTCTTTCTTTTTCTTTTCTTTTAACTTTAAAAAAAAGAAATTGTGTGTATTGATGGTATTAAAAGAAAAAAATCTGATATTATACAATACTAGAAGAAGAAGGAGAAGAGTTTGGATTTATATCCCATCTTTCTGACCTGTAAGGAGACTCAAAGTAGCCTACAATCTCCTTTCCCTTCCTCTCCCCATAATAGACACCTTGTGAGGTAAGTGGGACTGAGAGAGTTACAAAGAACTGTGACTAGCCCAGGGGTCTGCAACCTGCGGCTCTCCAGATCAGTGTTTCCCAACCTTTTTGACGTCACGGTACCCTTGACCTCACTCTTCATATCTCACGGTACCCCTGCCATCCTCCCCCCACCTTCCCCTCCCAGTTCCCCTGCTTGCCACCCCCCACCTTTCCCTCTCAGGGTGAAGGGAAGTACAGGGGGGCGGGGGAGTGGCTGCTGACCTTGCAGCAGGTCCTGCCCCCTGGGCCAGCTCCACATCCTTGCTGGTGTCAGTGGGAGAAACCACAAAAATGAGGGGGGCTGGTAACATTGCCATGGTACCCCTGGGACATGCTCACAGCACCCCAGGGTACCACGGAACCCTGGTTGGGAATCGCTGCTCCAGATGTTCATGGCCTACAATTCCCATCAGCCCCTGCCAGCATGGCCAATTGGCCTGATGGGAATTTTAGTCCATGAACATCTGGAGAGCCACAGGTTACAGACCCCTGGACTAGCCCAAGGTCACCGAACAGGAATGTAGGAGTGAGGAAACACATCTGATTCACCAGATAAGCCTCTGCCACTCAGGTGGAGGAGTGGGAAATCAAACCCGGTTCTCTAGATTAGAATCCACCTGTTCTTATCCACTACACCATGCTTGCTCTCATGTGTACTACACATGTATTTTATGCATTTCTGAGTTTCTAAACTTTTTGTGTGTCGTCTGCTGGCCCTTAGCATGTTGTCTGCAGCTTCCTGTTTAATTTCTTATGCTGACCTGTGATATATCAAAACCGTGATGGGGAAGTCTCGATGTGGAAGGGATAACTGGTTACACACTGTACACATATTGTACATGCATTCAATGTAACTTGTGTAGAGAGCTTATCCGAGTGAATGAACAGCAGTTTTTTTTCTTTAAAAAAAACTCCTATTCTATACGATGTCATGTGGATTGCTTCACAATATTTCACAAAGCAAATCATTTCTTCAAGTCAAAGGCAATTTGCAGCCATTGTAGCTGCTGATTAAAATGAAATTTATCAGACTGTCCTTATCAATTTGTTGCCTGCCTGGGAGATCAAAGTCACGCAAGCAATTATCAAAAACAACAGTGAACTGAATCGGGCTGATTTCTAAAAAGAAACGGATTGATTTTTTTAAAAAAAGGAACAATAAGAAGGAAAAAGTGAAACAGTGGCACGGAAACATTCATTGTGGCAACTCAATTTGACAGAAAGAAAATATCCGTGAAGAACAAAAGTAGAGCAGAATATGTAGAAACTGTGTAAAAGGAAGAGAAAATGTACGGTAAGGAGAATGCCGTAAAGAGAATACCATAAGGAGAAAAGCATTCAAAGTGGATAGCATCCCATTCAGAAATGTGGTGGAAAGAAGCTATTCGGTTGATTTTCACAGTTCATATAAAGAAACACATTTTACCCCATTAAGACAGACGACATGTTAGTTTGTTTAAAATATCTGTATCCCATGTGCTTGAGAATCTTCTCAGAATGTTGGTTTAAAGCCAACGGCTACAAAAATAATAAAACCAGTAATATTTTGGGTGCTGTGTGGTTTCCGGGCTGTATGGCCGTGTTCCAGCAGCATTCTCTCCTGACGTTTCGCCTGCATCTGTGGCTGGCATCTTCAGAGGATCTGAAGATGCCAGCCACAGATGCAGGTGAAACGTCAGGAGAGAATGCTGCTAGAACACGGCCATACAGCCCGGAAACCACACAGCACCCAAGTGATTCCGGCCGTGAAAGCCCTTCGACAATATAAAACCAGTAATAAATACTAGCACAAAATAATCGTCCAGATTTAGTTTTTAAGAAAAGAGTACTGCTTGAACATTGAATAGCCCCCCCCCAAAAAAAACTGAAAATGTACTCTTTTTGTGTATCCATATTTAAAAACACTACAGCTATGGTAGAACTCAAGCAGAAATCCACCTTTATATATATAAAGCTGTGTGTCCATTCACAAATAGGTGAAGGAAGCTAACCACTTTCTCCATCTTGCCTTACGTTTGAAATGATTTCCCCCTAACTAGGCTCAGAGATGTCAGCCATTGTGAGAGAAAAGTGTTGAGAGAAACGTGGGGGCCAGATTGGACTCCCCTCACCTGTGTGTGTTTTGTTTGCACTCACAGACAGACAGTTTGGTTTGGAAAGCCTGGGAAGAAACGAAGGCCGACATCCAGGAATAATGTTCCAAATCCCTGTGGTAATTTTTTTTAAACTCACCCTGCAGATTTTTTTTTTTAAAGCCAAGGAAATCACTTGTTCTTGGAACCTAGAGAAATAGGGAAATCCACCACTCACAGGCCAATTCGTGCTCCCCACCTCAGCCCATAATATTTTCAACTTCTTGTGTTATGTTTCTCCTAACTGAAGTACTGGAAGACCCATTGGGGTGGGGGGCAGAATCCCTGAGGTTTTCATCTCAGCTGTGCAAAAGGGGATTACACCTGGAAATGTGGGCCTTCCTCAGAAATATTGCAGGGCCCCCTTGCGGGAGTTCATCCCTGCCTCCTCCGACATCATGTTCTCCCCACAAGTTAGAAGAAGAAGAAGAGTTTGGATTTATATCCCCCCTTTCTCTCCTGCAGGAGACTCAAAGGGGCTTACAATCTCCTTGCCCTTCCCCCCTCACAACAAACACCCTGTGAGGTAGGTGGGGCTGAGAGAGCTCCGAGAAGCTGTGACTAGCCCAAGGTCACCCAGCTGGCGTGTGTGGGAGTGTACAGGCTAATCTGAATTCCCCAGATAAGCCTCTACAGCTCAAGCGGCAGAGCCT
>NW_025950203.1:0-10166 GCF_021028975.2 Sphaerodactylus townsendi | reverse complement strand
ATTAGAAGAGCAAGAGGAAGTAGGTGGCCTGGGCTTACTCTGAATACTCAGGGCTCAACCAGGGTTTAAGCCAAACATTTCTCCTTTATGCGATCAACACCTGCCCAAATCAGTACAGTAAACCTTTATTCCCCAGGGATTAATGCCTTCATTATTGGCAGCAACACCCTACCCTGGATGGCTAGAAAAGATTATATCAAAACTTAGACAGTGTGGTCTTGATCCAATGCAACTTTTGGAGACTGGAAGCAGCAGAGCAATGGGTATTGTCCACCAACGTCTTACTGACATTGAGATGCAAACAGATTTTCCCCGGCTACCTGTTCTATATAAACCACTAAAATCATGGATAGGTATTTCAGCTGCACCTTATCTATCTGATATAACATCAGCAAGAAGCCGATGGGCTTTTTCTAGGGCTCGCTTCGATGCCTTCCCGTCAGCTAATCTGATGGGACGATTCCAAAATATTCCAAGGCACAGGAGAACCTGTGTGTGCAGCTCAGGGGAAGTAGACTCAATGTCATATATCTTACTGCATTGCAAGTTACATGAAGGTGAAAGGGAGCTGTTGATCCAACCATTGTTAACTCGTCATGTATATCCATTCATAGACAACTCAGATACGAATTCTGTAAGAATATTATTAGAAGATCGTGTTTCTGCCATTTCACAGAAGGTAGCTAAATTTTGTATATTGGCACACAACAAGCGTAGTTCCTTATTAAGACAAAGAGCTGCACTGTGGGACGAGGACTGTAATAATGCCTGAAGCTAATGTTATTTATCAATAGATTTTATAATGGATTTTAATTTATATTATATTTTTGTATAAGTGGAGTGCTATGTATTCACATGTACTCTGATTTTAAACTATTGGCTGGCCAAAAGGCCGTAATAAATATCTATCTATATAAATCTATATTTATGCCTAATAAAGGCATAAATAATTCTGCATACAGTATGTTTGTATGATAAACAACAATACAACGAGGAATCCAGTACACAAAGTTAGGATGAATTATACACAAACTTTCTGGAGACCTATTGTGATATCCATATGTTAATTAAAACTGATTTGAATGACTTCTCATGTTTATTACAATGACTTGAGCCTCAGACATGAAATCCATGTAATTTAGATGGTTTGATACATCGAGGGACACATTTTAGTACCGTCTTTGAGATATTACTTCCGCTAGATATGTAGCGACCCTAGAGGTTATCTCAGAAGATGCATCACTAAGTAAATACTTCACTACATAAGCCGAAGGCAAATTTGTTTTAGCTTTAATAATCGGAATGATATAGTGACTACGTAATGCAGAGTGTAGCTGACATTCTAGGAGGATATGCTGTATTGTATCCACGGCATTTACAGAGCATGGGCATAGTTTGTCAGCGAATAAAACACCTTGAAATCTCCCGATTGTAACTTTGGAAGGAAAGGCGTTTACTCTGGCAAGCATAAATGCTCTGCGACGAGATGGACTGTCGAGACTATAGAAGTATTTTGCTATCTTCCCATGTAGGATGACCTGCCCAAATCCCTTCTACAAGGAAGACCTGCCACCTGACAAAACAACGCAAAAAATGGAAGCAAAGTTCAGCAAGCATGTGCAAGTTTCTCTGGTTTGCTGTGAGTGCAGAATCTCGATACTCCATAATGCTGAGGATATAGAAACAGGAACAGAATACAAAAAAATTACCACTGGCGGCTTCAAGTTGCATATCATGGACTTCTCTTGTTTGACCAGTGACCTGCTGTCATACTGAGGAAGCAGTGTTGGGTACAAGATGGCTGGCATTTCTATGTTCACTCCAGGAAGTCCGTGGAACATGCATTTCTAAATTAGCAACAAAAAAAAATTAATTTTGTTAAAAATGCAGAATGTGCCTGAAAGAGTGAGATTTACTTGGTCCACCATATTGCCAAATGGCACGCTCATCTTTTGCACACACAAAAAGCACACTTCCGTCACCCCAAGCAGACCTCAGTGAAGCCAGAAAAAGCAGGGAATGGATTATACCCAAACAGGTCTAATGGGGCACAAATGAGAGCTGTATGATGCAGTGGTTAGAGCAGCCATTCTCAACCAGGGTACCGTGGTACCCTGGGGTGCCGTGAGCATGTCCCAGGGGTACTGCGGCAACACTACCGCCCCCCTTCATTTTTGTGGTGTCTCCCACTGGCGCCAGCAAGGACATGGAGCTGGTCAGCAGCCACCCCCACCCCCAGTGCTTCCCTTCACCCTGGGAGGGGAAGGTGGGGGGTGTGGCAAGCGGGGTAATGGGAGGGGAAGGTGGAGGGTGGCGGCAGGGGTACCGTGAGATAGGAAGAGTGAGGTCAAGGGTACCCTGACCTCGAAAAGGTTGGGAAACACTGGGTTAGAAGCAGTGGTGGCCAACCTTTGGCACTCCAGATGTTATGCACTACAATTCCCATCAGCCCTTGCCAGCATGTTGGCAGGGGCTGATGGGAATTGTAGTCCATAACATCTGGAGTGCCAAAGGTTCGCCACCACGGGGTTAGAGTGTTGAACAAGGATCTGGGAGACTTGGGTTTGAATCCCCACTCTGCCATGAAAGCTTGCTGGCTAACCTTGGCTGAGTCACGAACATCTAGTCCCGGGGCGGCCAACCTATGGTGCTCCAGATGTTCATGGACTACAATTCCATGCTGGCAAGAACTGGTGGGAATTGTAGTCCATGAACATCTGGAGCACCATAGGTTGGCCACCCCTAGTCTAGCCTATCCTACCACACAGGATTGTTGTAAGGATAAAATGGAGGCCATATGGGACACCATATGGTGAAGAGCTTCTGGAACTGAGATATTACTGCCCCATTAAGTTCAACTGGTGTTAATCCAAAGGATCAGACCAATTCATGGAGGAGATGTCTGTCACCGACTAGTAGTTCTGAGGTCTACACAGAACATGCATGTCCAGAGGCAGCAGCTGTGAAGAAGACTGAAGGGAAAGGGCTAGTGCCCACACCCAGGTAGCAGGCTCCCCAAAAGCACCTGGCTGGGCTTTGTCAAAAACAGGACGAGGAACTGGATGGGAGTTTCATTTCATATTACCGGCACAAGAGGGCACAGATTATTGCTGGCATGTGTGGACACAAGGATCATGGACCTCTAACGACCAGGTGCACACCTGCCCTGATCAAGAAAGTCTGCTCTTTAAGAACATAAGAACTAGCCTGCTGGATCAGACCAGAGTCCATCTAGTGCAGCACTCTGCTACTCGCAGTGGCCCACCAGGTGCCTTTGGGAGCTCACCTGCAGGATGGGAAAGCAATGGCCTTCTGCTGCTGCTCCTGCTCCTGAGCACCTGGTCTGCTAAGG
This sequence comes from Sphaerodactylus townsendi, assembly GCF_021028975.2. NCBI lineage: Eukaryota > Metazoa > Chordata > Lepidosauria > Squamata > Sphaerodactylidae > Sphaerodactylus > Sphaerodactylus townsendi. The sequence goes on along the minus strand of NW_025950203.1, from coordinate 6,814 downwards.
CATTTGCAATCTGAGATCAAGGAGGATCAAGATTGGTAGCCATAGATCGACTTCTCCTCCATTAATCTGTCCAAGCCCTTTTTAAAGCTATCCAGGTTAGCGGCCATCACCACCTCCTGTGGCAGCATATTCCAAACACCAATCACACGTTGCGTGAAGAAGTGTTTCTTTTTATTAGTCCTAATTCTTCCCCCCAGCATTTTCAATGAATGCCCCCTGGTTCTAGTATTGTGAGAAAGAGAGAAAAATTTCTCTCTGTCAACATTTTCTACCCCATGCATAATTTTACAGACTTCAATCATATCCCCCCTCAGACGTCTCCTCTCCAAACTAAAGTCCCAAACACTGCAGCCTTTCCTCATAAGGAAGGTGCTCCAATCCTTCAATCATCCTTGTTGCCCTAGAAGACTAGGAGGCAGAGGATGTGGGAAAAGGCAGGTCCAATCAGGAAGGGAAGTCTTCTCACAAAGTTTGTGGCATCACACCCATAAAAATGTTTTAAATAATAACAGATCCCATTGCCCTCTGAGAAGAAGCAAGGTTTTCCAATTCAAAAATAAGAGTTACCTTTAAGACAGCAAGCAGGGAGCCAAGTTGATCGGGTTGAATTAGCTTCATTTCCCCACCGTATAAGAGTGACTGGATGCCTTTCAACGCATTCTGTAACAACTAGAGGAGCGGGAGGTACAAATTAGCCATGCTTCATTAACATCCTCCAAGATCACAGCATTACAGCACACAATGTAATCAGCATTAAACAATGAGACAATTAGAATCCATAAGCAAACATTTTATCTGATAAACAGAAGCTGCAAGATTTCTACATCAGCTCACCTATCAGGGATCGCAAGAATTAGCAAGCTGTTTTATCACAAGAGCCACCTTTAGCTCATGCAAGTTCTGAAGTTCTCTCCCCAGGGAAACTCATCTATTCCCTCTCATTGCCATAGTTTGCCAGCTGGTGAATGACTTGGTTTCATTTGCCATTCCCTCCCACTTTCCTAACAGGTCTGGGGTGGGAATTTGATGACAGGAGCAATTAGAGCAGTGGTGGCGAACCTATGGCACTCCAGATGTTCATGGACTACAATCCCCACAGGTTCACCACCAATGAATTAGAGTATTTAACGCTGAAGTAATTCCCCCAATTCAATACAGTGCTGGAGTTCTGATTGATATGGTACCCAAATTTATTGACCAACTATTAATACAATTTCTTTGTAGAATATCAGGCATGCCGAAATGTGTTTCTGGGAGCTAAATCAGAAATCTCTAGAAGCTTTAGCCTGGCAAAGGAGCAGCAGTGGCGTAGGAAGTTAAGAGCTTGTGTATCTAATCTGGAGGAACCGGGTTTGATTCCCAGCTCTGCCGCCTGAACTGTGGAGGCTTCTCTGGGGAATTCAGATTAGCCTGTGCACTCCCACACACGCCAGCTGGGTGACCTTGGGCTAGTCACAGCTTCTCGGAGCTCTCTCAGCCCCACCCACCTCACAGGGTGTTTGCTGTGAGGAGGGAAGGGCAAGGAGATTCTCAGCCCCTTTGAGTCTCCTGCAGGAGAGAAAGGGGGGATATAAATCCAAACTCCTCTTCTTCTTCAAAGATAATGTTGTGGTTATGCAGAATGATGATTGGGGCTAGCGAGGGTTGATTGGGGCTCTGTTCCCTGGGAGCACCGGACAAGACAGGGAATATGCTGCCTAGAGGAATGTATACCACTGACTATGGCGACCAGCAGGAGGCAAGATTTTAAACAACTAAACTGCTTTCCACATGCTCCGATATATTAAGCAACGTATATCTGTGACCCAATAACATCCCCAAAGAATTAACACACTTAGTATTTACAAAAGCATGTACACCTAGCCACCTTGAAGAAATTCTGACTTCTGACAAAGTTAGTGATTACTCACAATGTGATTTAGTTAACTTGTTCTAAGGAATTTGTATCTTGTCTTTCAACTAGACGGAAGTTCAAAAGGCAACACAGCAAAATCAGAAGTCTACAATTAAAATCACCGATATGCACTACCAGGATGGTGTAGTGCAGTGGTTCCCAAACTTATTTGGCCTACCGCCCCCTTTCCAGAAAAAATATTACTTAGCGCCCGCTGGAAATTAATTTTTTAAAATTTTAATAGAAATTAAACAGAAAGATATATGTATTAATGTTTCTATCTGTGGCCATCACCGCCCCCCTGGATCGCTGCAGCACCCACCAGGGGGCGGTGGCACCCACTTTGGGAATCACTGGTGTAGTGGTTAGGGTGTCACCCAACTAGGATCTATGTCTGAATCCCCACTGTTGTGAAAGCTGGCCAAATGACCTTGGGCCAATGACACTCCCAGCCACACCTACAAGACCAAGGTAATTGTGATGATAAAAATGAAGGCAATAAGAACAATTTAAACTACTTTGGGTTTATTGGAATAAAGGCATTATGGAATAAGGCGGAGTACAAATGAAGTCCCTATATACTCGCGTATAAGTCGACCCGAATATAAGTCGAGGCACCTAATTTTACCACAAAAAACTGGGAAACTTATTGACTCGAGTAGAAGTCTAGGGTGGAAATGCAGCAACTACCGGTGAATTTCAAAAATAAAATAGATACTAATAAAATTCATGAAGGTATCTCACTGGTTGTAAGAAAAGTTGACTGAAAGCAATCTTCATGATCAGAGGACAAACGGGATGAAGGCAAGAAGGGAGACTGCCGGGCTGCTTCATGCCAAAGACTGTGAGGACCCACAAGGCCTCCCTCAAAAATGGCTCACTAGAATTTTAAAAATGTCATTAAGCAAGGCAGTTTTTAAAGGAAGCAGATACTGTTTGCGAGCACCACCTTGTGAACAGTGTACGCTTTTAACCTTGCATATTCAGGGACATATTTTATTCAAAGGTAGGATTTAGCCATTAGGAAGATCTACAGTGTCTCTTTGTCTCCTACCACACTTGCTAGATAGCACAGAGGGTATTTCTGCCCTTAGAACTGTAAGACCCTCTCTTTTCAGCTTTAATTTGTACTGCTTTACAGAGACGAATTTGCACAAAAACTCAGCTTGACCTGATTTACTAGCAACAAATCTTGACTTGCATTTTGCAGTCTTTAAGTGCTACAAGTGCAATGGAATCTCTCTACAAGAGAATGCCATGCCTAACATGGCATTCAGAGCCAATGGAGAAGCTCTAATTGCAAAGACCGTGGCTTTATCAAAGATGGAGGATTTACAAGCCTAGCTCTACATAAAAATACAAAAGGGAATGGTGAATTTAATACTCAAAGTTGGATGCAGGCAAAATGCTTCTGCCACAGCTGGTGTGATCTCCTTTCTCGGTGTGCCACAGCTCCAGCAGTCATCTTGGAATTACCAAATATACTCGAGTATAAGCCAAGGGGGGCTTTTTCAGCATTAAAAATGTGCTTTAAAAAAGCTCGAATTTTATACACTGAAAGTATATACGGTAAGTAAATCAACTGGTTGCTGTGGGTTTTCCAGGCTGTGTGGCCGTAGTCTAGTAGGTCTTGCTCCTAACGTTTCGCCTGCATCTGTGGCTGGCATCTTCATCTGAAGATGAAGATGCCAGCGATAGATGCCAGCAATAGATGCAGGGGAAACGTTATGAACAAGACCTACCAGACCATGGCCACACAGCCCAGAAAACCCACAGCAACCAGTTGAATCAGGCCGTGAAAGCCTTCGACAATACATTAAGTAAATCAAGATTCTGCAAACAAAACCAGCCTTAAACAGGGCAAAAACATTAAAAATTGCAAAGAGCTGGTTGAATAAAAATATGTTTTAACTTGATAATTGAGTGGGAGAAAGGACAACTGAACATGTCTTGGAGATAGTATGCCACACAACTTTGCCCTGTGTTGCCAATCAATCATCCTCAGAGAGTGGGAGGTTTTAGAGGACCATGTTCTTAAAAAATGTGCAGGTTCACACAGGAAGTAGCACTACTCTCTAATTCCCAGAGGGCCCAACAGAAACCTACCATGCAAAAGGTGATGTCATCCACACTAGGTTCTTTTGAAGACTGTAATACATTGAGGAATGTCTGAAAGCAGATCTCTTTGTAAGGTTCTTCTAGATGCTGCTGTCCAGGGAGGCTAAAATAAGTACATCTAAGTCAGAGTCACAGAAATCACTTCAGAAAAACACCTACACCCACTCTGTAGTAAATGGCTTGCATGGGGGGTGGGGGAGAGATAAGTTTAGAGCACTCCATATTTCGGATGTGGAAGGAACAGGGCATGAAAATCACAATATGTGATTTGATTGGGCGGGGGTGGGGGGGAGAGAAGAATATAAAAAGCCACTACGGGCTATCTTTTCTCCAACTCTTATGATATTCAACCTTACTTCCAAGTGCTGAATCAAACATTTCACATAAACAATCATTGTAAAAGTGTGTGTGTGTGAGCGGGGGGCAGACAAAAGTACAATATCACAATTTTATCAGCAGATCATTTAACGCATACTTAAGCTTACTAACTGTTGACAGAAAATATTAATGGGGGGGGGCACACAGGTTTCCCAATGGAAGCCTTCTGGTGCAGCAACAGGGAATGAAAATAGAATCTGGAATAAAAAGAAATGTGTTATAGTCCAGGGGTGGCCAACCTATGGTTCATGGACTACAATTCCTATCAGCCCCTGTACTGTTGTAAAAACAATGAATGGTCGCTCGTACCAATTTTAGGTTACTATGAACTTTTTTCAACAGCATACGTGATTTACAGTACAAACTATGCGGAGTTACTCTGATGTAAGCCTGTTGAACTCAGTGAATATCGACGAGAGTAGTTCTTTGTAGGATTGCACTGTTTAGTCAAAAGGCAGATTTTCCTGTAGCTGACAGTCCCGTGGATTCATATATGGAACACGGACTGCAATGCTAAGTATGGTTAATTGAAAGTATGCCACTGAAATGGATGCTATTTCCCTGTAAGGGTAATTAGGGCTGTGCAAGTAGGGATATGCCCCCCCCCCCTCCAAAAGCCAAAATTTAGATTTGGGTATAATGGACCTGAATTTTTGTAGTACACCTTACCTACGTCCTTGACCCCTACTGTGCAGTACACATACATGTGAGCTAACCAGTGGTGGGATCCAAAAATTTTAGTAACAGGTTCCCATGGTGGTGGGATTCAAACTGTGGCGTAGCGCCAATGGGGCTGGGCGGGGCATGACGGGGGCGGGGCATTCCCGCGCGGGGCTGTGGCAAGGACGCAGCCGCTGCGCCGGTCCTTGGGCGGGAAACGAATGCACGCGCGCGCAGGCTGCCACGCACGCCGGTGCACCTCCTGCTACACTGCTTCCAGTTCTGCACCCTACTGCTGAGAGGAGGGGCGTAACTAAGGCAAAAATCACGTGGCAAAATCACCCATTAGTAACCCCCTCTCGGCACACACAAATAATTAGTAACCTACTCTCGGGAACCTGTGAGAACCTGCTGGATCCCACACCTGGAGCTAACTATTAATTTCTACAGCTAACTATTAATTTCTACAGCTGAATTGGTTGCCCAAGAATCAACATGGTGTAACAAATATGGGGCCAAACCACCTCAACCCCCCCAAACTGTACCTGAGGCACAAATTTGCCATGCAGTACACTGCAGCTCTCTTGAGCTCAGCGTCTGTCTGAGCTGGACTGATGAACTGTAGCAGAGGCCCATTTTCTCCCAACAAATCTGGAAGGTACTGAAAGAAAACAAGAGTCGCAATGCAGATTTGGTATTTTTACATACGCTAGAGATGGATCATGTAGTAAATTCTTTGCTGCTTCCATAAAACCAAAACAAAGTTCCCAATGCACATAGCTTTCAAAAAGACAACATGCAAGTTGTGGCTTGCAGATTCCCCAAGCCTATGATCCCAACTCCACCCCACAGGGAAGCACGTTCCCTTGGAAACAGGGGGATCTGCAGTCTCTTGGGGGGGAAACCCCACATAGGTTAGAAAACTTACTTCAAACTTCCCAGTTGCTCTTCTTACAATAAGGCTCATTCCGCAAATGCAGAATAATGCACTTTCAAACTGCTTTCAGTGCCTTTGAAGCTGTGTGGAATAACAAAATCCACTTGCAAACAGTTGTGAAAGTGGTTTGAAAATGCATTATTTTGCTTGTGCGGAAGGGCAGCCTAAACAGATTTAGGCTGCAATCCTAACCATGCTTACTAGGGAGTACACCCCACAGAGATATGTGGGACTGAATTCTGAGTGAATGTGCTGAGGACTGCATAGACTGTCATATTTCTCGCTTGCACAAATCAAGGACTGAAAGAGGCGAGGGATTTTGTCACTATAGTATGAATGCACTGTATGAAATGAGCCGTCACATGCTGATTCCAGTCTTTAAATTTCCAGCAAGTTTTTTTCTTTTCTTTTCTTTTCGGCCACTTTCCAAAATACCAACCATCACCATTGTATTGCAAGGAAAGAGAGCCATGCACCAATTTATCTGAACCCCAGACTTCCCATCCATGGCAACAAATGGCCAGCATGGTATCATTCGAATAAGGGGCCTTGAGTGAATCCCTGTCTCTGCCTCATGATTCTGCCCTCCCAAACAGCAGCATTCAAAAAGGAAATGCAACCAAAGGTCACCTGTTCTTGCTGCCTCACCTCAGCAATGACAGTCTTTTGTGACATTACAGAGACACAGGTCAAGCTATACGATACTTATTAGCCATAGCAACAAGATTCAAGAAAAAGCCCCTAGCGCAGGGGTGGCCAACCTATGGCGCTCTAGATGTTCATGGACTACAATTCCCATCAGCCCCTGCCAGCACAACCAATTGGCC
>NW_025950202.1:0-10166 GCF_021028975.2 Sphaerodactylus townsendi | reverse complement strand
CATGCTGGCAGAGGCTGATGGGAATTGTAGTCCATGAACATCTGGAGAGCCGCAGGTTGCAGACCCCTGCACTAGGTAAACAATGATCAGGTTTCTAAAGGCAAACTCCAACAAGATCCTCTCACTTCTAGAAGAGCTACATGGAGACCAAAGCCACAGACAATGTCCCTAACTCCAATTCCACTTCTGTCTTGAGGTCACTGAGCAGGTGAACCACTTTATTCTGCAATAAAGAGATAACACTGGCCCACCTTGCAGGGCTGTCATGAGGCTCAAAGACAGTGTCATAATGACACCAAAACGTCCAGAACACCAGAACACAACCCTATGTACACCGAACAGGCAGTGTGGAGAGGATCATGCTACAAAACATGCATACCTTCTAAAAATTGTGCCCTGGATTGTTTCAGCTCAGTGCCAGCACGGTATAGCGGTTTAAGCAGCTGACTAGGATCTGGGAGACCCAGGGTCGAATCCCCGCTCTGCCATGGAAGCATGAAGGGGAGCAGTACCTGGGGCCAGTCCCACACTCCCAGCCTAACCTACCTCGCAGGGTTGTTGTACAGATAAAACAGGAGAAAACCACTTCGGGGGGAAAGCCGGGACATAAAAGAAGTGAATTAAACAAGGGACGTCTGGAGTTTACCCAAACAAATCAAGATCTTCCGCAAGTGGGGCAGCGCTGGCCGGTCTGAATATACTCCGCCCCCGCCCCCCGCGACAGCCACTGTGCTGCATCCCCTCACCTTAGCGAGCGCCTCCTCCTGCTTGGGGCTCAGATCTCCAACGTGCCCACTCATGTCTTTCCCCTGGCAGCGGCTGCTCTGACTTCTCCCGGCAAGGCAGCCACCGGCTCGGGACACTTTGACGGCCAGCCCAGCTTTCCCCGCCTCTCCAACCACGCCTGCTGTCTTAAAGGGCAAGCGCCTGGCTGAATCCAAACCAGGGCGCGGTGCGCTTCGCAGCAACCGGGCGCAAATCTTGCGCAAAGAAAGGAGGACGGCGGAGTCCAAAACCCAGGCTGCCTGGTTTCTTCTTGTGCCTTGAATCATGGGCAGAAGTCCAGGCACGTGAAGCTTCGTAAGGCGAAATGTTGCATCATCACCTTTAAAAAAAAAAACTGGTTCTGGAGGGTTTTCCGGGCTGTGTGGCTGTGGTCTGGTGGATTTTGTTCCTAACATTTCGCCTGCATCTGTGGCTGGCATCTTCAGAGGTGATACACAGAGGTGTATCACAGAGGTTCCCCACCTGGGACATGGACAATGTACCACACTAAACTTTCCCTTCTCACTTAGACATGGTGAGAAACAGACTTTTCTCTGTGGTACAGCTCTGAAGATGCCAGCCACAGATGCAGGCGAAACGATAGGAACAAAATCCACCAGACCACAGCCACACAGCCCGGAAAACCCTCCAGAACCAGTTGAATCCGGCCGTGAAAGCCTTCGACAATACATTTTTTTTAAAAAAAACGTTATTAACATTATTAAATGTAATAATTTACAATATTCTGTTAGCATCATCACCTTCTTATGAAAGCAGACCAGGTCGGAAGTGAGGAGGAGGGTTGCCTCAGTTGGCTTGTGGGCTCCTGGGCTGCATGTTTGTCACTCCTGCCCTAGATTGTCACACGTCAGCCACAGCTTGATGGCACTTCCCTCCTCCACTACACACAGGCAGTGGCAAAGCACCTCGGTTGGCCTCTTGCCCTGAAAACTCTGGGGAGTTGCCATGAGTTGGCTGTGACTTTCTACCACCAGGAATCAGCAGGTGATGCTTTGAACTGCATGGAGCAATGTGATCATTCCAGCCCCTGGAGCCGCTGCACAACATTTAAGAGTTGAGACTGGCTGAAAAGTTGATGACCTTAAAGGGGTGTTTCCAAAGTGTCGGTTGCTGCCAGTGGTGCCACCCTCTCCCCAGCACCAGCTGACACCGGCAGGGGCATCGACCCCTGCCCCCAGCACAGATAACAGCATGGAATTCAGCTGCCTTTCTTGGCTCTGGCCTTGGACTTTCAGGGCTTTGCCCTCTTGGTTACAAGTCCTCTTCTCCAGCCTCTGCCACATATTTCAAAGTCAGAGGGCTTGGGACTGGCAGGGGAGGGTTGAATCATGATTGGGGGGGGGGGAAGCTGTCATTCCACCAGAGCTACATTATTTTATTTATTTTTTAATTTTCTCTGTTCCGTGCCTTTCTCCCAATGGGGATCCAAACCAGCTTATATAATTCTCCTCTCCTGCATTGTATCTTCACCACAATCCAAGCCTGGGTCTCCCACACCCAAGTCTGACACTCTAACAAGTCTAAGCACTGCACCATACATGAGGGAGGCAGTTTCTGGACTCCGAACTTGTTTTCAGTGCCAGAGGCCTGTCCTGGAACAAGCAAAATGAACAACATTGCTAACACTGATATCTGAATAGTACTTTCATAGGTACCTTCACGTTATCTCAGAAATCCCTACAATCATTGACCATTATCTGGGGCTAAGAAAATAGTGTTTGTGACTACCTGCTGGGTTCAAGAAAAAATGAAGGCTTACAGAAGGAGACATGTGCAGAGTGCTGTCACTTAGTACAATTGGGGATCAGAGGCTAGCACTTCCAGATCACAGTACACTTTCTGTGTAAATTACTGCTTTTGCTTTTTCAAAAAAGTAGCCCACGAGGGACCCAGGTTGGGAATCGTGGTGGACCAACGTACCCACAGCAGTCTATACAAAAAAAGAAAATTCTGTCCCCCCTCCAGTTTTCCAATACAAGATGAGCATTCCTGAGTTTTAAATGGACATCCCAGAATAATACTGTCTAAATACAAACAATAGGCCTGACACTCAACTGAATTACTGTGCATGTAAATGACTAATTGTAAGATTAAGTCGGTTAGGAGAGAAAATATGCAGAAAGACATTTGCCAAGTGGCAAACTACATATGTGGAAGCCATAATCTCTTTTCCCATGGCAAATGGCAAGGAGAATTTGACGGGCACCAGTTGCAGAAGGAGGGAGGGGGCAGAATGGGATAAGGCAACAGTAGAAATGTATATCTTGCCTCTCTGGGTCTCCAGGTGAGTTAATTTCTTCCATGTATTTTTAAAATGTAAAAAAAAATTTAAACAGGTTTGTTCTAAAACCCTCTGAAATCAGAATTTTATGAAAACAGCATCAGTTCTAAGCAACCAACCAAGACACTTGTTTCTTCATTGATTCATCAGCTGATGGATTTAAATACATCAGCCTTATACCAAAATTTTAGTGCATCAGGTTTGGGTTTGTTTGTTTGTTTCATTTTTGCAGGAAATGCAGTTTATAAACTTAGGCCCCTTCCACACACGCAAAATAATGCGTTTTCAAACCACTTTCACAACTCTTTGCAAGTGGATTTTGCCATTCCACACAGCTTCAAAGAGCACTGAAAGCAGTTTGAAAGTGCATTATTCTGCATGTGCGGAATGAGCCTTAGTTAAATATGCTTCCTCTCATTGATAAAAGGGAAGGTTGTTTATGGCGTTTTCTTTGTCATTTCTTGGCTTGTGCCGTTCATTCCTTGTGGCGAAAACATCAGACCCAAGACAGCCTTGCAGATTGGACGTGCAGGCTGTATATCCACAGCCCCAAGAATGAAAATTTATCCTCGTGGATTAAATTTGCTCTCTGCTGATTAACCAGTGAAAGAATTTGTTGCCGAGTCCACGAGTGAAACTAATTAAAGCTTGCATCCTGGATCCATGGCATTAAGGCTTCAGTCCCTGCCTACACCAAACCACTCAGAAAGACATGCCTAGACAAGACAGTGGTTATTTAATGTTGTCTGGGGGTGGGAAAGCAGAGGAGATAGGATCAATGTGCAGCGACGGAAAGCTCCATATGACCTCCCAAACCCTCTTATCAGTAGAGCCTCTTCACCAAGGCCTGTTTTGAAGCCACCCTTCTTCCACAACGTTTTTTGATGCAACTGTGGTTCTTTGCTATTTTTCACCCACTCATTCCTCTCTAGGAATGGGTCTTTTTCTTGTTGTTGCTGTCTGCATTGCAGAGCAGGTGCCAGGCCATGTCGGCCAAACATTTTGGCATCCACTTTACCAATCACCTCGATTTGTCAAGGCTGCAGGTTTACGTCAACAGCTGCATTTGAACATTCTGGGCTTCAAGCTGTACACGCCCACAAATCAGCTGTACAGTGTGAAAGTGGTTTAGGAGGCCTGCCTGAATTCTTCTGCCACAGAAACCTCTCAAAGTGCTTCTGCATGATTAGTGTTTGGCAGAATAGATTATTACATAAATGAGAAGTTAATGATTGTTATTATCACACCATTCATTATAACCTGCAGTTTCACAGGGTAACCTAAAGGATACTGACCAACTTGCACCTTCGTTTCTCAGTTCCTGCACACTAAACCACTCAGGCATCATCTTTTCGGGTTGCTGAGAGGATATAACATCTTCTGAGTGCTCAATTATGAGTGCCAACAAGCTGGAAACAATGTGATGGCATCAACACCACCAGCAGCAAGTTAAAAAGAACAGGATTTGAACAAAGGCCCCTTCTGCACATGCAGATTAATGTGCATTCAATCCACTTTCAATGCACTTTGAAGCTGGATTTTACTGTGCAGAATAGCACAATCCACTTTCAAACAATTGCAAAAGTGGACTGAATGTGCTTTATTCTGCATGTGCAGAAGGGGCCAAAGTCCAGCAGGCTTGATTTGATCAGACTTATGAAAGCTTTTTTTCTCCTCGCTGCAGGAATCCTGGGGCTTGTTCTGGCGTGATATTTGTGGCATGGGGGCTTCTGTCTTGCCAGTGCTGGATTGGAAAATACTTGAAGATTTTGGGAGTGGAGCATAATGGCATACATGATACAGGCCATCTTTCAAAGCAAACATTGTCTCTAGGAGAACGGATCTTTGTTGCCTGAAGAGCAGTCATAATCGCGGGAGATCTCCAGCACGTCCCAAATCTGTGATTCTTTTAATTTCTTCTATAAAATATTACAGTTTTATTATTTTAATTATGGTTATTTATCTGCCTTATGTCTGTTAAGGAGAAGGGTGAAAAGTAGCTATACTAAACTGGAGTATTTTCTCCCAGTCACTCAATTCATTCACAGAAAGGGTCAGTCATGCGAAGGGAAAAACCGAGATAAAATAGACCCGGATCGTAAGATACCAATTGTAACCCGGTATAATTGTGCCATGCAAAAACGGCCTCTGTGAAAGGAAAAAGCAGCTTTTAGAGCATAGGTGTCAAACTCGTGCCCCTCCAGATGTTATGGACTACAGTTCCCATCATCCCCTGCCAGCATCATGCTGGCAGGGGATGATGGGAGCTGTAGTCCATAACATCTGGAGGGCCGTGAATTTGACACCTGTGTTTTAGAGGATTATAGCCCTCCTCACCACTCCCCATCCATTTAATTGAGGTTGACACCCAGCTGAAGATGAGATCTAGGTTTGCCATTATTGTCCAGCCTGGTTTCAGTCAAAGGTGCCAGGTCTTCCTCCACAATTAAATCCTGGAGGTGTGGGTGCTTTCTTTTCTTAGGGACTACTTGGCATTTATCAGTGAGGCCAACAAGGCGGAATTAACAAGTGCATCTACCAGCATACTCTGGGCTGGGCTGGAGTTTAGACGGAAAGCCTGTCTGCTCATGGGTCAGATAGTGCTACCCCATAATTACTGTGGCACCAAATAAGTAATGTCAGAAACCTTTGTGTAAAAAGCCCTGGAGGGTTGGCAGCAGGCCTTGTGGTTCAACAGCCATTCCCTGGGAACTCCGATGAGAGGGAGGGAGAGAAGGATCTCTAACAGAGAACTCTCACCATGGTCATTAGCCCCAGTTATTAATGTCCTAGGGAAGAAACTCCGGTAGTTAAACTGGTACAAAACATAAGAACATAAGAACATAAGAACATAAGAACTAGCCTGCTGGATCAGACCAGAGTCCATCTAGTCCAGCATTCTGCTACTCGCAGTGGCCCACCAGGTGCCTTTGGGAGCTCACATGCAGGATGTGAAAGCAATGGCCTTCTGCTGCTGCTGCTCCTGAGCACCTGGTCTGCTAAGGCATTAGCAATCTGAGATCAAGGAGGATCAAGATTGGTAGCCATAGATTGACTTCTCCTCCATAAATCTGTCCAAGCCCTTTTTAAAGCTATCCAGGTTAGTGGCCATCACCACCTCCTGTGGCAGCATATTCCAAACACCAATCACACGTTGCGTGAAGAAGTGTTTCCTTTTATTAGTCCTAATTCTTCCCCCCAGCATTTTCAATGAATGCCCCCTGGTTCTAGTATTGTGAGAAAGAGAAAAAAATTTCTCTCTGTCAACATTTTCTACCCCATGCATAATTTTATAGACTTCAATCATATCCCCCCTCAGACGTCTCCTCTCCAAACTAAAGAGTCCCAAACGCTGCAGCCTCTCCTCATAAGGAAGGTGCTCCAATCCTTCAATCATCCTCGTTGCCCTTCTCTGCACTTTTTCTATCTCTTCGATATCCTTTTTGAGATGTGGCGACCAGAACTGAACACAGTACTCCAAGTGCGGTCGCACCACGGCTTTATATAAGGGCATGACAATCTTTGCAGTTTTATTCTCAATTCCTTTCCTAATTATCCCCAGCATAGAGTTTGCCTTTTTCACCGCTGCCATGCATTGAGTTGACATTCCCATGGAACTATCAACTAAGACGCCCAAATCCCTTTCCTGGTCTGTGACTGATAGCACTGACCCCTGTAGCGTGTATGTGAAGTTTGGATTTTTTGCCCCTACGTGCATCACTTTACATTTCGCTACATTGAACTGCATTTGCCATTTCTTAGCCCACTCACCTAATTTATCAAGGTCCGCTTGGAGCTCTTCGCAATCCTTTGTGGTTCTTACCACCCTACATAATTTGGTATCATCTGCAAACTTGGCCACCACACTACCCACCCCTACTTCCAGGTCATTTATGAATAAGTTAAAGAGCACTGGTCCCAAAACGGATCCTTGGGGGACACCACTCCCTACATCTCTCCATTGTGAGAACTTCCCATTTATACCCACCCTTTGTTTCCTGTTCCTCAACCAGTTTTTAATCCATAGGAGGACTTCCCCTCTTATTCCTTCATTGCTGAGTTTTCTCAACAGTCTCTGGTGAGGAACTTTGTCAAAAGCCTTTTGGAAATCCAAGTAGACAATGTCCACTGGTTCCCCCTTATCCACATGTCTGTTTACACCCTCAAAGAACTCTAGTAAGTTAGTAAGACAGGACTTGCCTCTACAAAAGCCATGCTGACTCTTCCTCAGCAGGTCTTGCTTTTCTACATGTTTAATAATTTTATCTTTAATGATAGATTCTACTAATTTACCAGGAACAGATGTCAAACTGACTGGCCTGTAATTTCCCGGGTCCCCCCTAGACCCTTTCTTAAAGATTGGTGTGACATTGGCCATCTTCCAGTCTTCAGGGATGGAGCCTGATTTCAGGGATAAGTTGCATATTAATGTGAGAACATCAGCAATTTCATGCTTGAGCTCTTTAAGAACTCTTGGATGAATGCAATCTGGGCCAGGGGATTTGGTAGCATTTAGTTTATCAATGGCTGCCAGAACTTCTTCCTTGTCTACCACTAACTTCGCTAGTTCCTCGGATTCACCTCCTAAGAAGCTTGGTTCAGGTGCAGGAATTTTCCTCACCTCCTCTTGGGTGAAGACAGATGCAAAGAATTCATTCAGCTTCTCTGCAATCTCCCTGTCACCTTTTAGCACACCTTTTGTTCCTTCATCGTCTAACGGACCTACCGCTTCCCTAGCTGGCTTCCTGCTTTTGATGTACTTGAAGAACTGTTTGTTGCTAGTCTTGATGTTCGCAGCCATGCGTTCCTCATAATCCTTTTTTGCCTCCCTTACAGCTAACTTGCTTCTCTTTTGCCACCATTTGTGTTCTCTCTGGTATTCTTCATCAGTTAAGTTGGACTTCCATTTTCTAAAAGACATCTTTTTTTTCCTAATAATTACCTCAACCTCCCTTGTTAACCATGGTGGCTTTCTTTTGGACTGGGCGCTGCCTTTCCTAACCTGCGGAACACATTCCAGCTGAGCTTTTAAGACTGTGTTTTTAAATAACCTCCAAGCACCTTGGACATTTTTGACTCTCTTGATTTTCCCTTTCAGCTTCCTGCGCACTATCCCCCTCATCTTTGAGAAATTTCCCTTTCTGAAGGCAAATATAACTACATTAGTAGTTGTCACTTGTTCGCATGCAGAGATACTGAATCTGACAGCATTGTGGTCGCTGTTCCCTATCGGCTCAACAACACTGACTTCCCGCACCAGGTCCTGGGTCCCACATAGAATTAGATCTAGGATCACATCTCCCCTGGTTGGTTCTACAACCATCTGCTCTAAGCCACAGTCATTTAGCATATCCAGGAATGTTCTCTCCTTACTATGACCTGAACATGCATTTTTCCAGTTTATGTGGGGATAGTTAAAATCGCCCATTACCACGACATTTTTGCTTTTGTTGGCCTCTCTAATTTCTTTTTCCATCTCAGAATCCTCTTGTGCACTTTGGTCAGGGGGACGATAATATATTCCTAATGTTAAACTTTGCTTCACCCCTGGTATTGATATCCACAGTGCTTCTGTAGAGGAATCAGCTCCCCCTGCATTGTCTATTTTATGTGACACTATGCTCTCTTTGATGTAGAGGGCCACCCCACCCCCAATACGCCCTGTCCTATCCTTCCTGTAGAGCCTGTAACCTGGGATAACAGCATCCCACTGGTTCTCCTCATTCCACCATGTCTCTGTGATGCCCACTATATCAATGTCCTCCTTCAAAACTTTGTACTCCAGCTCCCCCATTTTAGGTCGAATGCTTCTACTATTAGCATAGAGACACTTGTATACTCTGTCTCTGTCCTTAACCTGGGATTTATGTGTTTTGCCCTCTAGCCTTTTGTAGACACTATCACTTATCACATTGCTATGCTCCTCGCTTGTATGTGGTTGATTTAGAAAAACCTCTCTCTGTGTCTGCATCCCCATGGACTCTGTATTCCGAACCGAAGTCACCTCAGCTCCTGTCGGCTTTCCCCCAAGGATCAGTTTAAAAGCTGTTCTGCCACCTTTTTAACGTTGAGCGCCAGCAGCCTGGTTCCTCTTTGGTTAAGATGAAGCCCGTCCCTTTTGTACAGGCCTGCCTTATCCCAAAAGGTTCCCCAGTTCCTGACAAAGCTGAAACCCTCTGCCTTACACCACCTTCTCATCCACGCATTGAGACCCTGTATCTCCGCTTGCCTAGCTCTCCCTGCGCGTGGAACAGGTAGCATTTCGGAGAATGCCACCTTGGGGGTCCTGGATTTTAACCTTTTTCCTAGCAGCCTAAATTTCGCTTCCAGAACCTCCCGGCTACATTTCCCAATGTCATTGGTACCAATGTGGACCACAACTGCTGACTCCACCCCAGCACTGTCTAACAGCCTATCTAGACGAAGCGTGACATCCGCAACCTTCGCACCAGGCAGGCAAGTCACCATGCGGTCATCACGCCTGTCACAAACCCAACTCTCTATATTCCTAATGATCGAATCACCCACTACAAGGAGCCCCCCACCTCCCCGAGGGGTATCCTCAGTGCGAGAGGATATCTGACCACCAGCTAAGGAAGGGGTCCCATCTAAGGGAGCATCTTCCACCACCTCAGACTGGCACCCTCCGTCACCCAGACTCTCATTCTCCATGACATCTGAAGAGATGTCACCTTGGGAGTGGGACCTGGCTGCTAGGTCCCCGAAAGCCTCGTTTGTTGCCCTCTCTGCCTCTCTCAGCTTCTCCAGGTCTGCCACCTTGGCTTCAAGAGAACGCACATGTTCCTTGAGTGCCAGGAACTCATTGCAGCGAGGGCACACCCACGACTTCTGCCCTAGTGGCAGATAGTCATACATGCGACACTCAGTGCAAAACACTGGAAAGCCCCCATCCCCCTGCTGGCTTCCTGTCTTCATATCTAATTTTGTTTAGATATTCAAATACTAATTTTAATTAGTGCCTCCCTCTTAAGGTTTCTATACCTTCTACTATCCCTTAAAATATGTTTTTATTTAGTAAAACACCTGCGCGCGCCGTTAGGCGCGCGCCGCTGGTTCCAGAGACTAACTGAAAAGATTT
>NW_025950201.1:0-10171 GCF_021028975.2 Sphaerodactylus townsendi | reverse complement strand
CTTGTAGTCGACCCACGCGGTCAGCGTAAGAACGAGACGAGACGCGGAGATAACATCTGGTGGAGATCGCCAGCAGCGGGAGACCGGAGGTCCGTGTTCCTAGCGAGTCTCCCGTCTGCCGGTTCCTGGCACCTTTTATTGTTATCCTATTGGGGGCGTGTGGGAGGGAGGACCGGGGGGGAGTTCCGGGAGAGCGGGAGGTCGGGAGATCATCATGTGATGCATGATCTCATCTGGCTACGTGCGGAGAGGAGCGTAAGCGTCTGAGCCTAATCCTCACCTGGGGGCAAGACCATTGTCCCTGCGCCCGGTGATTGAGCCAGGCAGTTCATGACCCGTGACTCATGGGGGGATGAGGAGTGGGGGTGCGGTGCAACCAGCAAGGCCGTAGGTCCGTTGGCGTCCCAACGTTCTACCACGGTGCTGCTGGGTCAGCAGTGCATTACTACACTTCGTTTTTGCCTTTTCCGCTGTGGTGCTTCTTCTGCTGCAAAGCCAGAATTTAATTTTGTTTTAAAGGTAGCCCTGCCATGCAATCCTTAGCAGAATTAGACTTTTGACTTCAATGAACTTATAAGAATGTAACCAGGGGCTATAAGAATGTAGGGGGAGAAAATGTCGCCTGGGTGCTCCCCCCCCGTGACCTCGCCCCCACCCCCCATTACCTTTTTTGTCAGCTGAAAACAGCTTTCTGATGGCTGAAAAAGGACCAGGCTATTGGGGCAGGGCCAGGCTTGGCGAGGGGAGAAGGGGGTGGAGGCCGCCCCACCAGTGCGCACCCAGTGTACGGCGCACCCCCTTTCCCCCTTATAGCTTCACCACTGAGTGTAACACTGATCTGGATGGCCCAGGCTAGCCCAATCTCACTAGATCTTGGAAGCTAAGCAGGGTTGGCCCTGATTAGTACTTGGTTGGGAGACCACCAAGGAAGCCCAGGGTTTCTGCGTAAAGGTAGGCAATGGCAGACACGCTCTGAATACCTCTTGCCCAGTGGTGGGATCCAAAAATTTTAGTAACAGGTTCCCATGGGGGTGAGATTCAAACTGTGGCGTAGCGCCAATGGGGCTGGGCGGGGTGTGAAGGAGGCGAAGCCATGCATTCCGGGGGCGGGGCATTCCTGGCTGTGGCTGTGGCAAGGACGCAGCCACTGCACCGGTCCTTGGGCGGGAAACGAATGCACGCAGGCGCAGGCTGCCACGCACGCCGGTGCACCTCCTGCCAGACTGCTTCAAGTTCTGCGCGCTACTGCTGAGAGGAGGGGCGTAACTAAGGCCAAAATCAAGCGGCAAAATCACCCATTAGTAACCCCCTCTCGGCACACACAAAGAATTAGTAACCTACTCTCGGGAACCTGTGAGAACCTGCTGGATCCCACCTCTGCTCTTGTCTTGAAAACCCTACAGGGTCACCTTAAGTCAGCTGTACCTGGATGGCACTTTCCACCTTCGTTAGTTATTAAGACAAGCATTGTTTGTCTGCTAGGGCAAGTGAATATTTATGACGGACTTCCAAATGTTCTGTCCTATCCTTAGGTGCTCCAAGTCAGAAGGATGAAAATTCCAAACAGGTGAATCCAACTTCTCCTGTATATGAAAACACACTCCTTTCTGAACAGGTGAGACCTTGAATGAATGGCGGAAGCTTTTCACTGCTGAGGCTCAGTTTCTTTATTTAGCGTATTTAAACACTGCAACAGAGAGGTACGTGCCCTTGGTGTGGGACTTTGGAAGCACACGGCTTTTGATTTAACTGAGCTGCTTAGCCACTCAAGACACCTATCTGTAAGCTGATTTGCACGAGTGTCTGACCATTTTAACTAGGATGTTGCATATGAAGAGAAGATGCCCCCCTTTTTCTCCTGTAAGAAGACTCAAAGGGGCTTACAATCTCCTTTCCCTTGCCCCACCTTCCCACAACACACACCCTGTGATGTGGGTGGGGCTAAAAGAGTACAGAGGAACTGTGACTAGCCCAAGGTCACCCAGCTGGCGTGTGTTGGAGTGCACAGGCTAGTCTGAATTCCCCAGATAAGCCTCCACAGCTCAAGTGGATGAGCGGGGAATCAAACCCGGTTCCCCAGATTAGAGTGCACCTGCTCGTAACCACTATGCCACTGCTGCTCTCAGTGCTAAGTCTTCTGGCAGAATGCATTTGCCTCACTGACACCTCATTCCAATTAGATTTTGAGGTCTTCTTATACAAAACAGAGTTGTAGATCTAAGCCCAGTGAATGTACAGCGTAGATCACAGTCCCCTACGCTTTTGAGCCTGCAAGCGTTGTTGAAATTTTGACACAGCTTGGTGGGCACAGCCACAAAATGGCTGCCACAAAATGCCTGCTACAAGAGGATGAGCCAGCCATAAAATGGCTACCCTAGCTTCAGTGGTGGGATCCAAAAATTTTAGTAACAGGTTCCCATGGTGGTGGGATTCAAACTGTGGCGTAGCGCCAATGGGGCTGGGCGTGGCATTCCGGGGGCGTGACCGGGCATTCCTGGGCGGGGCTGTGGCAAGGACGCAGCCGCTGCGCCGGTCCTTGGGCGGGAAACGAATGCACGCAGGCGCAGGCTGCCACGCACGCCGGTGCACCTCCTGCTAGACTGCTTCAAGTTCTGCGCGCTACTGCTGAGAGGAGAGGCGTAACGAAGGCAAAAATCATGTGGCAAAATCACCAATTAGTAACCCCCTCTCAGCACACACAAATAATTAGTAACCTACTCTCGGGAACCTATGAGAACCTGCTGGATCCCACCTCTGCCTAGCTTACTTCCAGACCCACTATGAAAAATCCTTCTGCTGTGGTGGCGGTTGCTACCAAAGTAACATTTTTTTTTTAAAATCTGCACAACCTCACCTGTTGTAGTCCATTTTTTCTAAAAAAAAAAAAAACCTCTTGGTGGGTGCCGGGAAAAGTATTAGCAGGCACTAGGGTTGCCAACTCCTTCCTGGGCACTGAAGGGAGATCGGGGGAGAGGGTTTCCAGATCCAGGTTGGAAAACTCATGGAAATTTGGGGATGGAGCCTGGAAAAGACAGAACCTCACTGGAGTACAATTTTCTCCCGAGGATCTGATCTCTGCCTTCTGAAGATGAGTTGCAATTCCAGGGGATCCGCGGGTTCTGAAGTCTAATAGATATCTATTAAAATATATACATTTTATTGCACCACTCTTTACCCTTAGCAGAAAAAAGCTGTACATTAAAATATCTCAATAGAAAATATATTTACATATCTAAAAACACGTGAAATATCCCAAAATACGTCAGAAATAGTCGCAAGGCCTCAACTGTTAGGATCGTACAGAAAATATCCTGGAATGTGGTACGAAAAGATCTGACGCGTTTAGGTCCCACTGGACCTTCTTCAAAGGTCAATAAATAGCCCCCCACATACACACACAGAACTATTATCAATCCATACAATATTATTGGCAGTCCAGTATGTTTTATGTTGGTCAAAAAATGGTGTTCCCATAGGTATCTAAGGCAAGGTGACCAGACGTCCCGCTTTTGGCGGGACAGTCCCGCTTTAAACTAATTTGTCCTGCATCCCACGGGGTTTTTTTTTACTGTCCCGATTTTTGGAAGGCTGCCGCACTGCCTTCTGGGGCGCTCCCCTTTTCCTGCCTTGTGACAGGGCAGGAAACAGGGGAGCGCCCCAGAAGGCAGTGCGGCAGCCTCCCACGCTGCCGCACTGCCTTCTGGGGCGCTTCCATTTCCCTCACAGGGCGGGAAACTGGGGAGAGCCCCAAAAGACAGTGCGCTCCTGCGGCCGCACGTTTGAACGCCCTTCCACCCCGATCCTGGTTTAAAAAGGTGACAATCTGGTCACCTTAATCTAAGGTTTATTTTATGAATCTTACAAAGTTCCCATTCACTAGGTAACTATGGCAGACCTGCCCTGGACTGCCATGTGGTGTTCTAGTGGGCATCATGCCACCCACAAGTACCATGTTGGGGGTTCCTGATCTATTTTAAGAAGGACTGGTTAGGGTTAGGTTTGGGATAAGGTTAAGGTTAAGGATAGGATAGGATAGGATAGGATAGCCAGTTAGCCAGTTCAAACACTCCATTCCCAGCAATCGCTGTGC
This sequence comes from Sphaerodactylus townsendi, assembly GCF_021028975.2. Lineage (NCBI taxonomy): Eukaryota > Metazoa > Chordata > Lepidosauria > Squamata > Sphaerodactylidae > Sphaerodactylus > Sphaerodactylus townsendi. The sequence goes on along the minus strand of NW_025950201.1, from coordinate 6,081 downwards.
ATATCATGGCATGTGTTACAGAGAATGAAGGGCCCTGTTCAATGATGTAAACTTGGAGCTAAGTCTCTTGCTTCCCCACATCATCCGAAGCCCTAGGGCTCGTGATGCACCTCCCATCTGCTTGCTGTTGTGTATTGCAGTGTCAAAACTCCAGATGTACCCATAGGAGCAAAAGGTTTGGGGCCCTTGGCTCTGACCTATTGTAGTGGTGATTGCAATTTCAAGATGCAAAATTTTATCATAAATGGAAGAAGGGAGGAGCTACAGTGAGAACCGGGAGGCATTAATGGAAGTCAGGAAAACACTGTATTTAACAATAAACAATAACATTTCCTTTGTGTGCCCCATGTGATTGAAACCCCCCCCCAACTTTCATGCAGTAGCGTAACTAGGGAGCTCAGGGGGGTTAGAGCCCTGGGCGCCACTTCCTAGGGTTACATGGGGGCAGATTCCAGGGTTGCCCCCACTTCGCAACTAAGCCCCCACTCCCAAATTCCATTGGTAGTTCAGGGGTTGGGTGTAGTTATAAGGGGGTGAGACACAGTTGTGGGGGGCAGTGCCCAGGGTATGCCCCAGGTGCTATTTGGCACAAGTATACCCCTGCTCTCATCCTTTATGTTTCCCATAAAGATGTGACCTCAAACACATTGTAACTATTGCTGCACGTACCTTGAAGGGATGTTGTGTAGCTAAGGTAGGTAGGAACAACACAATATAGCACTGAACTCCTTGAATGTACTAGAAAAAAAAATGGATGACTAGATAAATTATATCTCTGCCTCTTCTTGCCTGAATTGCATTTTTATTTCTGAATCTCCATTACTTTTTTATTAGCATTGTGAGGGGTTTATTTTTTTTTCATGAACATTTTAAATGTATTCCTGTCTCTCTATCTGAAATAAATACTAGTGCATGTTTCTGAAATAGTTTGAAATAAAGAAACAGAGGTGGAAGATAGATAAGCTACTGATCTGTAATGCGTAAATGAACTTCTGTGTCTTCCTTGCTGGATTCAGGCCATGCCGAAGAGTTCTTCAGAGATCAACAACACGTACGAGGTGAGTGGAATTGTTGTGATTATTATATCACTCTTATTACAAATGCAGAGTTTGCAGTAATAAAGAGACACAGGCAGTTGCTTATTGTTACCAAACTTTGCTAGACTAATGCGGGAAGGGAACACTTTGATAGAAAATAAGAAAATATCGTTCTGGCTAGCGACATTAGCTAGCTACCTTTTTGCTATCACATGGCTATTTCTCTACTCAAGAGCATGTGCAGAGAGAGAACAAAAGATATATACCTATATCCTACATGCAGTCCAGCATGTATGCTATGCCAGGGCTGATTGACTAATAGGGGTCAACAGGGGCATAATGCCCACTGGGCAAAGTGGGCAGCTGCCCAGGGCACCACCTTGTGGGGGACATCAAAATGCAGGGTTCATTTTTGGGTATTTTTAGTGGTTTTCCATTTTTGGCCTGCAGAGGGTGCAGTTTTTAGGCCTCCCATGGGCAGCCACTCCACCACGACCAAATTTTTTTTTGCACCAGGACATTGGTGCCTGCAGGGGGTGCATTTTTAGACATATCAGCACCAAAATTTCAGCATATCATCAGGAGACTGTCCTTATGCTACCCCCCAAGTTTGGTGAGGTTTGGTTCAGGGGGGCCAAAGTTATGGACCCTCAAAACTGTAGCCCCCATCTCCTATTAGCTCCCATTGGAAACAATGGGGGATGGGGCACCCCCTTTGGGAGTCCATAACTTTGGACTCCTTGAACCAAACCTCACCAAACGTGGGGAGTAGCATAAGGACAGTCTCCTGATGATACACTGAAATTTTGGTGCTGATATGTCTAAAAATGCACCCCCTGCAGGCACCAATGTCCTGGTGCAAAAAAAATTTGGTCGTGGTGGAGTGGCCGCCCATGGAAGAGGGGGCATCCAACTCAGGTTTTGCCCAGGGCTACAGTTTGCCTCGTTACGCCCCTGGGGGTCAATTACCTGGTCACTGACTTCTGACCTCACTAGATAATTAGCATGAACAGTGTTCTCTTTCATTACTGAATTGTGGGGCTTGCTCTTGCAAAATACCAAGAGGAGTCAACTCAGACTTCATCCTCAGAAAAGGTACGAGACTCTGAAAGAGCCCTGGAATCTTTTCCGAGTATCAGACGGCAGGAGCGGGGTCGTGTAAATGATCCCCAATGCTTTGCAGGGGAAGACCGGCTTGGCCTGTGCCGTATTTTCAAATGTTTTCTGGTATTTGGTTCTCCTTCATAATCGTGCTCTGCTTTCCAGCACGAACGGCACCAACCCAGAGGTGTAGCTGGGCTATACTGCGCCCAGTGCACACTCGGTGTTTTCAGCCGCACCCCCAACCGTGATGCCGTGCCCCACCCCCTGCCCCCCTTACCTTATTGAAGCCGTGCAGGCTGGAGACGCGGCCTGTTCCCTTCAGGCTGAAAACGGCCTGGTGGAAACTACACTTCCCATGAGACCTTGGTGCTCGCAAGGTCTCCTGGGAAGTGTCGTTCCCATAAGGCCGTTTTTAACCTGAAAGGAACAGACTACTTCTCCAGTCTGCACTGTTTCAATAAGGTAAGTGTGTGTGTGGGTGCTGCGGGGAGGCTGGGGCAATTTTCCGCCCCCTTCCCAGGTGTGCGCCCAGTGCAATGTGCAAGCCCCGCCCCCTGGTAGCTCTGCCTCTGCATCAAGCTTGATAGCAGGGTTAATGTTGCCAACTCTGGGTTGGGAAATTCCTGGAGATTAGGGGATGGATCTGGGCAGTGGAGGTGTTTGGGGGGGTGGGATCTCAGCAGGGTATTATGTCACTCTTCAAAGCAGCTGTTTCCTGCAGGGCAACAGAGTTCTGTGTTCTGGAGGTGAGCTATAGTTCCAGGAGAGCTCTGGGCCGCAACTGAAGTCCATAAGGAAAAAAGGGCTGATACACCTGAAAGTAATCAATAAACTATTCTGTACCTTTAAGGCTCCAAAAACCTCCACAAAGACCATTTACTCCAGCAACAATCTTTCACAGTGACATATCGCAAACAGACAAAAAAAAACTTCTTTATGCTAACATAAGTAATCCCTCTACTCCAGCAATAATCTCTTACAGTAATTGGGGTCCTCTCAATTAGAATAAGTGGTGGGATTTATTTATATATTCATTGATATATCAGATTTAATATACCACCCCATCCCCAAAGGGCTCTGGGCGGTGTACAACCAATAAAACAATCACATTACATCATGATTAAAAAACCCCAACATTTTAAAATACCAGTTAAACGCAATTAACAACCAGCTCCAACCTCCATCTTAAAATCAGATGATGACATAGACCAGTGATGGCGAACCTTTTTGAGATCAAGTGCCCAAACTGCAACCCAAAACCCACTTATTTATCACAAAGTGCCAATACGGCAATTTAACCTGAATACTGAGGTTCTAGTTTAGAAAAAACGATTTACTCTGAGGCACGCGTTACTTGGGAGTAAGCTTGGTGAAGCAACCATGCAATGCTTTGAACAGGTGAATCAGGACCCTAGGAGGGTTTGCTCAGAAGCAAGGCCAGCCTAGATATGTGTGTGGGGGGCGGCGGCGATTTTCCGCTCCCCCCACATGACGAACTCTGTGCGCGCGTGCCCACAGAGAGGGCTCTGAGTGCCACCTCTGGCACGCGTGCCATAGGTTCGCCACCACTGACATAGACAATGGACTCATCGGGTGGTCGAAATGATATGGACAAGCCAGTGGTGGGATCCAAACATTTTAGTAACAGGTTCCCATGGTGGTGGGATTCAAACAGTGGCGTAGCGCCAATGGGGCGGTGCGGGGCACGACGGGGGCGTGGCCGGGCATTCCGGGGGCGGGGCATTGCTGTGCGGGGCTGTAGCAAGGGTGTGGTTAAACCAACACCTTGAAGACAATTCAGAATTCTAGCGGAAGCCGATCATCCCAAACAGGAGAGGCACCATGGAGAAAAAAGATAAACTAACCTTTGCGTGTGGATCATTATGAATGTATGACAAGGTCTTTAGATGGAGCCATAGAAGCAGTGCACGAGGCCTAACCCAACCCGGGGGCTAGCTAGCCCCTTGTATAGTATTTACTTACGAGGATATAAAGAAGGCTTTTTGTCTGTTGGAGATATATTACTGCAAGAGGTTATTGCTGGAGTATAGTGTTTACTTATGTTAGTATAAAGACGTTTTTTGTCTGAGATATATTACCATCAAAGATTATTGCTGGAGTAAATTGCCTTTGTGGAGGTTGTTATGTTTGTGTGTTTGGCAAGTGTTGTTTAAGTATACTGTGTTCCACAGAACCCAACGGGAGTCCAGCAACCCTGAACAGAAAAACAAAGCAAAAATTCCCCCAAATGGCTTTCATCTGGGACACAGGTGTCAAACTCGCGGCCCTCCAGATGTTATGGACTACAGTTCCCATCATCCCCTGCCAGCATCATGCTGGCATCATGCCCTCCAGATGTTATGGACTACAGTTCCCATCATCCCCTGCCAGCATCATGCTGACAGGGGATGATGGGAACTGTAGTCCATAACATCTGGAGGGCCGCGAGTTTGACACCTGTGATCTGGGAGATCCCCACTGACAGATCTCAACTTTCTCCCCAGGAGTTGAGACACGGAAACCAGGCTGTGTATGATCAGCTGAAATGGTCACCGAAGGGACCCTCCAACTCGAGTGGAAGTCGACACACCAGTCCAGTGGCCCTTCCGCGCTTTGACTCTATCATAGAATCATAAAGTTGGAAGGAGCCAAAGAGGCCTTCCAGTCCGACCCCTTGCTCAATGCAGGATCGACCTGAAGCATCCCAGACAAGCGTTTGCCCAGCCGCTGCATAAAGATTGCCAGTGAGGGGGAGATCACCACGCCCCTAGGCAGCTGGTTCCACCGTTACAGAACCCTGACTGTAAAAAAATGTTTCCTAATATCCAGCTGGAACCTTTCTGCCCACAATTTAAACTCATTGTTGCGAGTCCTGTCCTCTGCTGCCATCAGGAACAAAGAGCAGCCGCGGATCGGCAAGGCTGCCATTGCTGGCCAGGAGGGGGGATGGCGGAAGAGGGCATGATCAGAAGGGGCAGGGGCGCCTTAAAAGGCAAGGACGCATGAAGTCGTTACGGGCGACGCAAGGAATAGGCGAGACGCAGCGATATCATCCGGTGGAGAGAAGCCAGTGGCGATATAGCGTGATCCGTGGATCTGGCTACTCTGCCGAGCTGGGGTCCCTGGCACCTTTTATTAAGGGTTTTGGGAAGGCGGGAGAGCGGGAGAATGTTGCACAATACATGACTCATGGGGGCTGTGTGCGTGCGGGAGGAAACGTTCCTGTCTGGGCCTAATCCATACCTGGGGGTACGCACCTTTTGTCCCTTTGTCCAGGACATCTTGTGACCCGTGAGTCACGGGGGTCTTGTGACCGATGAGGGTGCTTGCCCAGAGGGCAACAGATGGCGCAGGCATTCCTGTGCTCTGTCTGACGCTCTGCCGTGTTCGCTGGCTCACCCCTACATCTCCCCATTTCTAACAATTTAAGGCAAAGACCGAATCGGCTCATAATTTGGAGGAACGTTTGTCTCCCCTGGAACTCTATCAAACTGATTGAGCTGTTTGTGTAGCATGAGAGCTTGGTTCCTACGCAGAGGAAAGTCAAAAGGCTTCTTACACATATTGCAAGCAAGAGTAGAAATACATTGAATAAAACAAGTTCCAAAGACTAAGCATACAATAATTCCAATGAAAGACTGAATGATAGTATTCCACCACCCACCAGGCAGCCAACTCCAAATCGCAGACCACCAGTGGGGCAATACATCACATTTCAAACTGGACACAACATCTTGCAATTCACACACCTTGGTATGAATCAAATGGGAACTACCAGAAAGATTAAAGCAACACATAACACAACTTCTAAAATTAAGAAAGAAAGAAAGAAAGAAAGAAAGAAAGAAAGAAAGAAAGAAAGAAAGAAAGAAAGAAAGAAAGAAAGAAAGAAAGAATGAATGAATGAATGAATGAATGAATGAATGAATGAATGAATGAA
>NW_025950200.1:0-17959 GCF_021028975.2 Sphaerodactylus townsendi | reverse complement strand
TTACACCCAAAAAGCCTTTTATTTCTGCTTCTATGGAATTCCTTACAGTGTGCAAGAAACCATAACACGAGACACTCATCCCCCCTCCCAATATAACCAAACAACCAAATAAAATTTGACTGGTGTTTGGGACTGTTACAAGGTGAGATCATCCTGCCAGGCAGGCGTTTCCCCCCTCCCTCCAGGATTCTGTTGGGACTGTGAGCCTGGAGCTATGGGACTGGGCTCTCTGGACTGCAGTTTGGCTAGAGAGCAGCACTTGGTGAAAATGAGCAGGATGTCAGACTCTCAAACGTGGAAATAACAGAGACCGTAGGAAAGTTCTAAAGCAGTTTATTTATTGCAACGTGTACAGTAACGATCGAAAGCTGGATCTGAGCTAGAGATCTCAGATCCAGGAACTATATCCTTCAACCCCTCCATTTCGCCCCACACCAGATGTCCCTTACAGTTTCTACAACATTTGCACTACAGAGATTCAAAGAACCTGGGAACCATTCACATTTTCTCGTGGATAAGCTAGAACCAGGAGGTTGCCAAAAAGGGAAGAAGGGGAAAGTATTTACAGGAAAACATTTGCAATTCCCACACAGCAAGACACCTAGTCATTGACAGGCACGGTCCTAACATTCTGCCCCCTTAAGACCTCCCCTCCTCCTGGGCGATCGGGGTAAGCCTGGTGAAATGCCTTCACTAAGCGAGGGGCTTGAACATGTTCAGAATCGACCCATTTGTTGTCCCCAGCTGGGAAATGAGTCCATGCGATCAAATACTGTAGCCGGCCACGGTCCACCCAAGAGTCTAAAACTTCCTCCACCTCATGGTGAGGCTCCCCCCTCACTGTTACCGGGAATGGCACCGCTGGCCGAGGGTGCCAGTCATCTGGGGGAGGCGCCTTCTTGAGGAGGCTGCAATGAAAAACAGGATGTACAAACTTCAAGTTTTTTGGCAAATGTAATTTGGCTGTCACCTCATTAATCACTCTGAGCACCTGAAAAGGGCCAATGTACTTCCCCCCCAGTTTCCTACACCATTGCAGCCCCCGCAAGTTCTTGGTGGATAAGTATATCCAATCCCCCACTGTAAGAGTAACTGGCTGCCGCTTCTTGTCTGCCTGCCACTTGTACCCCTGCTTCGCCTTCTCCAGGGCTTGCTGCATCAGCCCCCATGCTTGCCGGATGGACTGCACCCATTCCTGAAGCCCCACGGGCCCCAGCTGAACCTCCCCCAGGAATGGGAACTGCTTAGCTGATTGTCCCAAAATGACCTCAAAGGGGTTTTTTCCCCGTGCTGCTATGCACCGCATTATTATAGGCAAATTTAGCAAAAGGCAGCAGGTCTACCCAGTTGTCCTGATGGAAATTAATGTAACACCGTAGATACTGTTTAAGAATCACGTTTGTGCGTTTGCTCTGACAGTCGGTAGGTGCGTGAAATGCCAAGGAGAGAGCTTGTTCCCAACCCAGCAGCTTCAGAAAGTGCAGCCAGAACTGCGAAATGAACTGCCCACCACTGTCTGATACGATCTTATCAGGAGCAGTGTGGATCTGGTAGATGTGAGCTCCTCTTGGTAGGAGGTCTGGATGGCTTGGGTGGCTGAGCTTTAGCCGGTGTTCCTTTGGTGTGGACAAGGCGAGTGGATATCATGCCTCCTACTTCAATCCATTCAACCACCGTGTGCAGTTCTCTATGTAAGATAGCCTACTTACGGATCTCGGGATCATCGCCCTCGAAGAAATACTCGCATTTCATGCGGTCAGGTCAATCGGGAATTTTGCTGGCAGCCGCTCGGAACTGGCGAGCAAAATCCGCAAATGGACGGTTACCTTGCTTGATGGTTTTAAGGGTCTTCTTGGCCTTGTCAACAGCATCTCTATCCTCAAATAGGACCCGAAGCCCTTGAAGTAGCTCGGCCACAGAACGCAATTCATCGGCGTCCTGTTCGAACAGCTCAACAAACCATTCAGCAGCCTCGCCATCAAGCACAGAGCCTATGTCCCTTACTTTCTCACTCTCGGAGCGGTAAAGGTCATCAAAATCCTGCATGTGAGCGTCCAGTTGAAGAATGAAATAAGGCAACTTGGAAGCAGAACCATCAAAACGAGCTGGTATGCGTGGTCTTGGGTATGCCCGGCCAGGTATCGGAACAGGTGGAAGTGCTGGTGGAACTGGAGCAGGTGCTGGAAGCTGAACCGGTGGAGCACGTTGTGCTGGGCGCTGTGGAAGCGCTGCTGGTTGGCGGTGGGGTTCGGTCTGAATGGCTGTCTGCACTCGTAGGGGAACTGGCCCTTCCATCTGGGGTGCCCGACGAGGCTCCGCAGCTGCTTGCCTTGCACAAGCTTCCAAGGCAAACAGCTCCCTCTCCCTACGAGCAAGCGCCTCACGTTGTTTCTCGATGTCCTAACGCTCACGTAGGAGCCGTTGCCCGTTGCATCGCAGCATCAACCTCCCCTTGATCACGAAGAACTCTGAGGGTTAGTTTCTCCTGGGACAGGTCGTATTTAGACTGCTCCGCAAACAAACGCAACTCCCTCTCCTGTGTCTCTCGATCCTGTTGGAGTTGAAGATAGAATGCTTCTTTCTCCCTCTCCAATTCTTCATGAAGACGAACCCTCTGTTGGAGTTGTTCTTCGAGGAGAGCTTCGCGTGCTTGCTGCCATTCGTGGGCTCGCTGCCATTTAATTTTTTCAAGACCCTCCTGCCGTGCATGGAGGGGGAGATCGTGATCCTCACAAGGCACCCCAAGATTGACATGGTCAGAGGAGCTGGTAACAGGGAGAACAGGTGGCTCTTTGTGCTCCTCTTCCTCAGAGGAGTCGGTCAGTTCTTCAGTTCCGAGGTCATCCGCAAATGAAAGTTTGAGTCGGGATGCACGCCGCGGGTCACTCCCCTCACTTTCCTGCTCAGTAGCCGGCAGTGCGACCATGTCTCCAGGTTGAGGAACTTCAAAACCCAAAGACTTGTGTAACGGAGTATCGCGAGTAGCAATTTTGGGTCTTGCACCGGTGCTTTGCCAATAATCCACAGGAGGGGGTCCTCCAAGTAACGATCCAAGAATCGTTCCAACGATTCACAAGCAGTCCCGTGAATCGTTGACAATCCAATTTCCTCCGTAACCTTACGCATCACAGGTTTGTAATCCACACATTGGTAATATGCCTCTCAGGTGGAGCACGATCCATACACATCCCTCCACTGAGATCCATGATCTCCTGTCACGCACCGAGACATTCGGAAGAGGCAGTGCGGCAGGCCACCAGAGTGGCTTGGTCAACTTGTTCTTGGCCAATGTCACACCAATCTTTAAGAAAGGAACTAGGGGGGACCCGGGAAATTACAGGCCAGTCAGTTTGACATCTGTTCCTGGTAAATTAGTAGAATCTGTCATTAAAGATAAAATTATAAAACATGTACAAAAGCAAGACCTGCTGAGAAAGAGTCAGCATGGCTTTTGCAGAGGCAAATCCTGTCTTACAAACTTACTAGAGTTCTTTGAGGATGTAAACAGGCATGTGGATAAGGGGGAACCAGTGGACATTGTCTACTTGGATTTCCAAAAGGCTTTTGACAAAGTTCCTCACCAGAGACTATTGAGAAAACTCAGCAATCAAGGAATAAGAGGGGAAGTCCTCCTATGGATTAAAAACTGGTTGAGAAACAGGAAGCAAAGAGTGGATGTAAAAGGGAAATTCTCACAATGGAGAGATGTCGGGAGTGGTGTCCCCCAAGGGTACGTATTGGGACCAGTGCTTTTTAACCTATTCATAAATGACCTGGAAGTAGGGGTGGGTAGCGTGGTGGCCAAGTTTGCAGATGATACCAAATTTTGTAGGGTGGTGAGAACCACAAAGGATTGCGAAGAGCTCCAAGCGGACCTTGATAAATTAGGTGAGTGGGCTAAGAAATGGCAAATGCTGTTCAATGTAGCAAAATGCAAAGTGATGCACATAGGGGCAAAAAATCCAAACTTCACATACACGCTACAGGGGTCAGTGCTATCAGTCACAGACCAGGAAAGGGATTTGGGCGTCTTAGTTGATAGTTCCATGGGAATGTCAACTCAATGTATGGCAGCTGTGAAAAAGGCAAACTCTATGCTGGGGATCATTAGGAAAGGAATTGATAATAAAACTGCAAAGATTGTCATGCCCTTATATAAAGCAGTGGTGCGACCGCACTTGGAGTACTGTGTTCAGTTCTGGTCACCACATCTCAAAAAGGATATTGAAGAGATAGAAAAAGTGCAGAGAAGGGCAACAAGGATGATTGAGGGACTGGAGCACCTTCCTTATGAGGAAAGGCTGCAGCGTTTGGGACTCTTTAGTTTGGAGAGGAGACGTCTGAGGGGGGATATGATTGAAGTCTATAAAATTATGCATGGGGTAGAAAATGTTGACAGAGAGAAATTTTTCTCTCTTTCTCACAATACTAGAACCAGGGGGCCTTCATTGAAAATGCTGGGGGGAAGAATTAGAACTAATAAAAGGAAACACTTCTTCACGCAACGTGTGATTGGTGTTTGGAATATGCTGCCACAGGAGGTGGTGATGGCCACTAACCTGGATAGCTTTAAAAGGGGCTTGGACAGATTTATGGAGGAGAAGTCGATTTATGGCTACCAATCTTGATCCTCTTTGATCTGAGATTGCAAATGCCTTAACAGTCCAGGTGCTCGGGAGCAACAGCCGCAGAAGGCCATTGCTTTCACATCCTACATGTGAACTCCCAAAGGCACCTGGTGGGCCACTGCGAGTAGCAGAGAGCTGGACTAGATGGACTCTGGTCTGATCCAGCTGGCTTGTTCTTATGTTCTTATGTTCTAAGTTGAAGGAAAGCCATACTCCGACTCAGTCGAGGTCTGGAGAGGGCAACCAGGGAGATGGACTCCGTGGAATCCCTTGGGGCAGTGGATGCAGGGCAACGTGAGCCAGAGCCCTCTTTGGGGGCTACCAGCTCCTTTTCATATTCGGAATTCATCGGACCCTTAAATCCCAACTTCTGCATGTCTGAAGACACCAGAGTTCAACAGGAAAAAGTTATTCCAGGAAATGTGTGAGAATTCACATAATATAAGGAATCAGCAAAGTCCAGGCCAAAAGTAACTTTAACAGTTTTTTATTGATCTGGCAATCATGATCTTCTACAGACAATGTGAATTCTGACCAGACTCTCCCAAGCAGCTGCTTGTTACGGGCTGACATTTTCCCATGGAAACCCCAACCCAAACAACCCTTCTTTCCCATCTCACTATTCCCACCAAGAACAGGTGCACACAGGACAGTAGCATACACGCAGCAAGGCTAAGCAAGAGATAACGATGGGTCTGGGCAAGACGCCCAGAAGCAGAAATGTAGACCCAAGGCTGAATCAGGCTTCTAGCAAACCGAAACAACCTTACATTGAGTTACAAACAAGTGAGCCAACTTGCTTGCCATTGGCAGTGAGGAGCAAGGGACAATGTGCGCCTGCTTTGAAAACAAGTCCACAACCATCCAGATCACTGACTTCCTTCTGCTGGATGGAAAATCAGTGATGAAATTCATAGAAATCACCATCCAGGGCGTGGGAGACACCAGCAGTGGCTGAAGGAGACCGGACACCTTCCCTTGCACCCTCTTGGCCATCGCACACGTAGGGCAACCTTTCACATAAGCCTCCACATCCCCCTCAACATTTTCCACCAAAATTGTCTATGGGCCAAATGCAAAGTTTTCACAAACCCAAAGTGACCTGCTGATTTTACATCATGGGAGCCCTGTAACGCAAGGAGGCGTGCTGCTGGAGGCATATACAGTCAATCCCCCTTCCACCAGAACTCCCTCCACTTTTTCAGCAGGTCACCACCTTCGTCCCGTGGCACTTTGAGGGCCCCCACCCCCTGTAGGGCCCCCTCCAGTGATGCAGGAATGGGAGGGGGGTTGTAGCGAAGTGCCGCCTGACTACAAGTGATGACCACCAAGCCCAGCTGAGGGGGAGAAAACACCGTCCCGACCGCAGCAGGGTCCCCCGGGGAAGGATCTGGCATCTGAGACAAAGCATCAGCCAGACATTTGGCCTTCCCGGGAAGCAAATGCAGAGTGAAATTGAAACGGGAGAAGAAGTCAGCCCAATGAAGTTGCTTGGCGGACAACTTCCCAGGGCACGGAGCACAGCCAAGTTCCTATGTTCAGTCCACACTTTGAAAGGGAGGGCCGCTCCCTCCAGCCAGTGATGCCAAGTAGTCAAAGCAGTAGTCTTTGTCCCCAACCATCCAGTGACTCTCAACCCCCGAAAACATGCGGGAAAGATAGGTGCAGGGATACAACCTCCCATCCTCCCCCTTCTGCAGTAGGGCCACGACCATAGCTTTGCCCGAAGCATCAACGTGAACAAAAAAGGGCTTGGAGGGGTCGCCATGGCGTAAGAGAGGCTCCGACGTGAAGGCGCGCGTGAGTGCCCAGAACGCCACCTCGCATTCCTGCAACCATGGCAGTGAAGCCAAAGGCCTCATCGCCACTGGCCCCTTCTCCTTTGTGCGTAGCAAATTGGTGAGAGGGAGTGCCAGCCAGGCAAAGTCCGATATAAAATCCTGATAGAAGTTGGCGAAGCCCAGGAATGACTGCAGCTGACACATCTCGAACCTTACCCGGGTCCATCTGCAACCCCCAGCTGGAGATCCAGTAACCCAGAAAGTCTAGCCGCTCCTTATGAAGTCACATTTGGAAAGCTTAATGAACAGGTCATTGTCGAGGAGCTGCTGTAGCACAGCCCGCACAATTGCAACTTGCTCCTCCACGACTGGGAGTAAATTAGCACATCATCCAAATACACTACCACCCCCTTGAACAGAAAGTCCTGAAGCACCTCATTTATCAAACACATGAAAGTCCTGGGTGCCCCGGATAATCCAAACGGGAGGACGCAGTGGGCAAACTGGCCCAGCCTTGTGTTGAAAGCCGTCAGGTGCTCGTAGCCCTTTGCGATCCGGACCCGGTAGTAGGCGTCCCGCATGTCCAACTTAGTAAAAATCTTGCCCTTGTTTAAGCAACTTAGTAAGTCCTTGATCAGTGGGAGGGGGTACTTCTTATAAGCGGAGACTGCTTTCAGTCCCCGATAGTCTGTGCACAAGCGCAGGGAGCCATCCTTCTTTCACACGAACAGGACAGGCGCGGCAAAGTCACTGGCCACCCATTTTATAAAGCCCCATTTCAAGTTTTTGTCCAAACACTCCTGAAGCGCCTGGGCTTCCGATGGACTCATGGGTTTAAGACAGCTTTTCAGGAGCTTAGCCCCAGAGAGTAACTCGATCTTACAGTCAGTCAGCCCCCCAGCACAGCCACCGAGAGGAGGCCCAAGAGTAGGGTGATCTGTAGACTGTACTATCTGAGACTTTTAAGGAAACAACAACTGAATGGAAAACTCCTGGTGTCCTTTTACCGCTATGCTATAGAGAGTGTCTTAACCTACTACATCTGTGTATGGTTCTCCAGTTGCACAGTGGCAGATAGGAAGGTGCTCCAAAGGGTGATCACTGCTGCACAGAGGATTATCGGCTGCCTCCTTGGAAGAACTCTATAATTCCCGAAGCCTAAAGAAAGCCGAAAATATTCTGAGAGACCCGTCTCATCCAGCAAACTCTCTTTTTGAACTGTTACCATCTGGCAGACGAAACAGGTCTATCAAAACTAGGACAAAGAGGCTTAGAGACAGCTTCTACCTTAGAGCTGTGTCTATGCTAAATTCTGCGGCTTTGTGTTGATGTGTTTTGGGCTGTGTAGGGATGGGTGGAGGAAGGGGAAAGTGAAGATGGGGTATGAGTCTGAAATTGTGTGCATCGAGGAATGCTGCTGTAAATTTCGTTGTGCGTGCACAATGACAATAAATTGCTTATGCTTATCCCATGCTTTCCCCATCGCTGGTTCTGCATTGCCACATTGCCATGGTGCCGTGGTGCCGCGTGTCACCCAAGGGAGGATCGTGTTGGTCGGGGATGAGGATATCCTTCTCCTCATCTCCTGAGTCCGGGTCACAGGGCTCCTCATCCTTCTCCAGGACCAGCCCTGTCCCCTCATCAGGTTCGCCAGTGAGGGACCCGCTAGTCGTACCATCGTTTCTGGCCATGGATCCAAGTGTGGATCAAACTGGGAGATCCAGCTTAATGTCAGACTCTCAAACGTGGAAATAACAGAGACCTTAGGAAAGTCCTAACACAGTTTATTTCTTGCAACACGTAGAGTAACAATCAAAAGCTGGATCTGAGCTAGAGATCTCAGATCCAGGAACTATATCCTTCAACCCCCCCCCCATTTCACCCCATACCAGATGTCCCTTACAGTTTCTACAACATTTGCACTACAGAGCTTCAATGAATCTGGGAACCGTTCACACCTTTTCGCGGATGAGCTGGTGCCAGGAGGTTGCCAGGAAGGGAGGAAGGGAACTGGAAAGTATTTACAGGAAAACATTTGCAATTCCCACACAGCAAGACACCTAGGCAATGACAGGCATGGTCCTGACACAGGAATGGGGTGAGCGCGTGTGCTTTCCCACATGGACTCATTTGCCCAGCTCCTCGAAGAGCTGTTAGAGGGCAGAAAACTTGCTTATGAAACATTTTGGAAATGGTGGACTACAACTCTGCAGAAATGGAGCTGAAATGATGCAAGGCAGGGAAATGAGGTGGTGGGGTAGGAAAAATAAAATTGGTTTTGCTCCCATGGAATTCCCATGAAAGTGGATTCAACATGGGATTTTGGAAAAAGATTGCGATTTGAACAGTTTTTGAAAAATCTGGGATGAGGGAAATATCCAGGGAATGCTAGTGTCAGGCATGGTCATGACATCTAGGAGGACTTGGTCATTTCCCCTTCAGCAGGGAGTCACCTATGATGACTGTGGAGAAATGGCTCCTTCCCCCCCCCTTCCGTTTCCTTTTTCTTTCATCCTCTCCTTCTCCAACCAGGTACCAGAGATTTGGAGGACTTAGAAATCCCAGAGAAACATCAGGAAAGCACCAACCAGCCCAAAGGTAAAGGAGGAGCGGGTGGCTGTGGTGAACCATGAGTGCCTCTTTACCACAATGGAGCCTGCAGAAGCCTGGGGTGACTATGTGGAGCCAGTGCGGCTGAGGGACCAGCTGGTTCTCGGATATGCTGACACAGGTTCCTCTGTTACCCTAGTGCGAGCTGATCTGGTGTCAGAGTCTGATATTCTGCCCAACACATCATTTAAAATCCAGGGGATTGGTGGGAGCCCCCTGACTGTTCCTGTGGCACGGATGCCTGTGGAATGGAGAGGGTTGGTGGGCCTCACGGAAATGGGGGTTATGAAGGACCAGCCCTACCCTGTGTTGATTGGCCGGGACCTTCTGGGAGGCCAGTACTCAGTAAATGTGGTAACCCGCAGCCAGACCCTGAGTGGGTGGGGGGGGAAAGGGTCTCTGAGGAGACCAGGACGCCACCTGCTAGGGGGGAGGTTGGGACCCCAGGTACTACAGGGGAAGGGGGAGCCCAGATAACCCAGGAAGGGGAGGGCAAACCCATCTCAGAAACTGAGGGTGGGGTGTCACAAAAAGCAGTGAGAGGGGGCAGTTCTCCCCCGACACAGCTGGAGGCTGTGGATCTTTCTGGCAAGGAAGAGTATCTGTCTTGCTCTGGTGGTGTGCAGACTGGGGGGGGACAGAGGTAGCTGTTAGAGACAGCTCCCCCCAGGTGCAGCAGGAAGCTAAGAAGGGTTTCGAGGGAGGCAAGAACTAGAGAGGGCACTGAGGCTAGCTTTGGCTCAGAGAGAACAGATAAGCCGAATGTTTGGAGTGCACCAGAAGAGGGTTTCCTGAAAGGAGTTCAGTGTGATCCTAGTCTGGAACACCTTTGCCAAGTGGCTGCTTATAGATCAAGAGGTGGAAATTCTCTGAGGCCCTGTCTGAACCAGTTGTCTGGAAGCAGGGAAGGTTGTATAGACTTTGGTTGCCACAGGGCAGACAGGTAACCGGGGATGCCATCCAAGGCGGCTGGTAGTGCAAAGGAGGTATATGGGAGGAGACTTATGGAGTTGGCACATGACATCCCCATATGAAGAAGGGCACCTAGGAGTCAGCAAGACTAGACAGAGGCTTCTGTTTGGGAGCTACTGGCCTAAGTTAGCACAGGATGTGAGGACATATGTTGATTCCTCACCCCCAGGACTGGGATGAGAAGTTGCAGCAGTTGTTGTTTGCCTACAAGGGAGGTTCCACAAGAGTCTACTGGTTTCTCCCCTTTTGAACTCATGTTTGGGAGAAGGGTCAGAGAGGCCACTAGGATCTGGTAAAGAAAAGGTGGGAGGAGAAGATTCCTAAGGCAAAAAGAAGTCAGTGGTTGATTATGTCCTGTCATTCAGAGTAGGAACGGGCTTAAAGATATGGATGAGTGTTGTTCAGGAGAATCCTAGCCAAGGCCCAAAGCCACACAGAGCACTCAGGTATGGATAAGACAGCAAGGTCTACGTCAGACTTTTGAGTTAGGGGACAAAGAAGTGATGGTTTTTCTGCCTCTTCCGGCTCAGACAAGCTGCTGAAGGCTGCATGGGAAGGACTGCATGTGATTGTGGATAGGCTGGATGATGTTACTTATGCAGTGGCATTGGGAAAGGTCTGGGGAAAAGACCAAAAGGTTGTACATGTTAATAATGCTTTGGAAGCCATATCTTGAGAGGGAGGATGGTGTTGAATGTGAGCTAGGGAGAGAGGGAGGGAGACGAGGAACCAGATGGACACCTTAGTGGATGTTTTGGCCCACTTCTCTGAACCTGCTCCAGTGGGAGGAGCTGGTGTGGCCTACAGAATTATTACCGGTAGTAGACAAGGAAAAGAATCCTGTCAGTGTTGCACAGGTTTGGAGGATGTTTTTAGGAAAGAACCAGGGAGGACAGCACCTTGGCTAAGCATGGAATAGGATACAAGGACCCATATGGACCTATCCAGTGCCCCTGCTTACCAGGTGAATGGGCTTAGGTACTTTGCTGAGTAGATGTCCGGAGGGAGGTAGAAGGAAATGTTGGGGACTGGGAGTGATCCAGCCCTCACTAAGCCCATGGGCAGCCTCTGTTGTCCCTAAGTGGCCAAGCCAGATGGTCTTCGATTAGGTTTTGTGTGGACTACAGGAAGCTCAATAGGTATCCACAAAACCAGACGGCTTACCCTATGCACGAATATAGATACTCTGCTGGATATGCTTGGATCTGCCAGGGTTTGATATCCACTGTAGATCTTTGCAAAGGGATACTGGCAGATGGAATTAGAGCCAGAAGCCAGAGCTAAAGTCTTTGCTTTATTTCCCCAAGATGGACTGTATGAGTTCTCACAGTTCTCCCCTTTGGCCTCAGAAATGCACCTGCATCGCTCCAGAGACTGGTGAATAACTTCTGGCTGAATGGCATGTCTGAATTTTGCAGTGGCATACATTGATGACATAGCCATCTTTAGCAAGGACTTGGATTCACACCTGGAACATTTAGCAAGGGAGCTGGGTGCCATTAAGGGGGCCGGTCTGACCATAAAATTGAACAAATGCCAGTTTGGGATGTCGGAGGTGGTTTATTTGGGGACACAGAGTGGGGAGTGGGAATATCACCCTCTACCGTGGGACAAGGTAGAGGCAATCCGAAATTAAAGGCCCCTAAGGACAAAAAGGCAGGGTCCGGGCTTTCCTGGGCATGGCAAATTATTACCTAATTTGCTTTTTCCCAGATTTCGGGACCATAGCAGACCCCCTCTCCTCGCTCACCAAGAAATCCCTCCCAGACAAGGTGGTTTGGACTCCAGCCTGTCAGGCCGCTTTTGAGCAGTTGGAACATGCGTTAGTGTCCCGACCTGTGCTCAAAGCTCCTGATTTTGACATGCGGTTCTTTGTTGCAACTGATGCCTCAGACTCTGGGATCGGGGCTGTTCTCATGCAAGAGTGGGGGGGCGCCCGACATCCTATTGCATATCTCAGCAGGAAACTGATCCCTCGGGAGAAAAACTTTGTCTCTTTCAGTGCAAAAAAGAATGTTTGGCAATTGTAAGGGCACTGGACAAACTGGTGACTCCATTTGTGGGGAGGGCAAGAATTTACCCTCTTGGATACAGACCATTCATCCCTCCAATGGCTGCAGACCATGAAGAACTCAAACACTAAGCTGCAGAGGTGGTCATGGAGGATTCAGGAATTCAACATGAAGATTGAACACATTGCTGGATGTAACAATGTGGTGGCAGATTTCCCGTCCAGGAAGGACATGGACTCATGAAGCTTAATGTCTGTATGTATCCTAATGTGTATCTAGCTGCAAATGACGCTAGTTTGATTTGCTGCAGAGCCTCTTCTTCTGTAAAAGGGTGCTCCTCCGCTTGAACAACCTTTAGGAGGGGGAGATGTGGAGAAATGGCTCCTTTCCCCCCCCCCCTTTGCTTCTCCTTTTTTCTTTCATCCTCTCCTCCTCCAACCAGGTACCAGAGGATTTGGAGGACTTAGAAATCCCAGGAGAAACATCAGGAAATGCTACCTGACCTAGGGGGGAATGATATCTTGAACCCAGCCTGACCTGGTCAAAGGGAGGGTGGGGTCTGGGATCTGATAAATTGAGGGGAAGAGAGGGGCGCAGGTCTCTCTGGCTCAGGTCTCTCTGGTGGGGAGCAGAGCCTTTGCCTGAACTGGGAAGGCGGCTGCCATTTTCTGGACCCTCATGCTCAGCTGCAGGTAATGTGAGCTCTTTGCCAATGGCAACATTTTAAGCTTTAAGGACCTACCCTGCTTTCTACCATCTTTAGCCAGGGTATGTATTAGTGATAGGAAAAGAGGATTTATGCTTTTATCTCCTTTTTTTATTTTGTAAACCTTGCTAAATCTGGTGTGTGCTAAAACATCTGATATTCATTTTCTTTTTAATAAATACTGTTTAAAACCTTAGCTGTGTGGGAAAGTTCTCTGTACCACGTATGCCCCACTGTCTTGGACACGCTATTTAAACAGGAGGTAGAGGAAGGCTGAGCAGCTTTTCCTCCAGGACCTCCACTCTACCCTGTGGAACACAGGAGAGGGGAACCAAGGGGAAACTGAGGCAGGGGCCTCGTGCAGTTGGAAAGGAAGCTGGGAAATCCTGATCTTCCCCAGCAGGCAGTCCTCAAATGATCAGGTGGTGGCAGCATACCCAAAGAGAAAGTTAGCCCTCCCCAGGAAAAGTCGGTAACTCCTGGGGGTGTGCAGAGTGCGAAATAGGGCCTGCCAGCCAAAAGCAAGCCTGTTTTGCCACAATGACCACTACTCTTTTCCTTCCACTGCCATTTCTTCTTCGGCTGTCTTCCTTCCTCGGTCTTTCTTGTATTTATGATTCTTCTGCTAGCAGGGTTTCCATCTCTTCGCCACTCCAATGGCCTGGAATAGATTCCTGAGTTCTAATGGCACTGAATGCCATCTTGCTTGATGCCTTTGGGATCATACTGTAATACTCTGAGGTATCCTGTTAGGGCAGTCAACCACAGTGTTGTCCCTTTGGCTGGTCTCCTTTTCTCTATGAAGAGCATCAATGAAGTCTTCTTCCTTGATCATATGGAGAAAGCAATCCTATCCTCCAGGTTCCAAACCTTCTCCTCCAAGGGTACTATAAATGAAGTCCAACTTGTCCTCATAGAGGAAAACACACTCCCTGCAGGTGACTGCAAATGGGCCCTGAGCATTAAGAACATAAGAACATAAGAACAAGCAAGCTGGATCAGACCAAAGTCCATCTAGTCCAGCTCTCTGCTACTCGCAGTGGCCCACCAGCATTCATGGTCACATGCTAACCTAAGACTTTCAAACGTCACCAAATGCCTAGCTAAGCCAAAAATGGAAACAAGCACTGCAAAGTGAAGGCCTCTGAACTAGAGTCCCCAGACTAACAGCCACAGGCCCTTTATCTCTCACCCTTTGGCTCGTGCCTCTGGCAAGGAGGAGCCTTACAATTGAAAGGCTCATAGTCCCCTTCACTCAACAGTTAGCAACAGCAGAAGATGGGACCAGCAAAACTCCAGACAATCAAATCCTCCTCTCTCAACAACAAATTAGACAAAGTAACACACACAGAACCAATCGGAAACCACTCTGCAGAAGACTCCCAGCCCCACCCTCTCTCATACATTGTCCTGTCACACAGCACCCTCAGTTAATCCTCCCCAGCAAAACAAATGCTCATCTCACCAGTAAGAGCATAAGAACATAAGAACTAGCCTGCTGGATCAGACCAGGGTCCAACTAGTCTGGCCCACCAGGTGCCTTTGGGAGCTCACATGCAGGATGTGAAAGCAATGGCCTTCTGCTGCTGCTGCTCCCGAGCACCTGGTCTGCTAAGGCATTTTCAGGATCAAGTAGGATCAAGATTGGTAGCCATAGATCGACTTCTCCATAAACCTGTCCAAGCCCCCTTTTAAAGCTATCCAGGTTAGTGACCATCACCACCTCCTGTGGCAGCATATTCCGAAGACTATCACACGTTGTGTGAAGACAGCTGTGAATCTTCACGGGCTACGATTGCCACTTGGGGTGGGTTAGTGGAGCAGAACTGGCTGCAATTGCCCAGGCCAGCCCAGGGCGGAGGCTGAGCCCAGGTCTATAAACAGCAGGGCAGATGTCACTGGAGGAGGGCAGATCCGAGTCTTTAAATGACCAAGCCCTCCTTTGTGCTGGCCATGTGCTTTGGCCGGCTGACAATTTGAGATGATTTGCCCTAGCTACGTGCAAGTCTAGTGTGAGTATCTCCTAGATTAAAGCTGGTGGGACTTGGGGCACACTGGGGGTCTCTTCTTTCTTATTGGCCGGTCGGCCAGCCGCTGTTTCTCACCTCCCCACCATTGTTGTGGGGGCAGGAGGCCCCCTTTCGTCTGCCCTTCCCATGGCTGGCGAGGAGGGTCCCCTGCTTCTTGCTGCAGCTGCTGCCAAAGCGGGGGAGGGTCCATCAGCCCATGGCAAGCTGAGTGTGGCTAGCCCGGCCAGGCCACAGGTGCATCTTCTGGCCCTCCCTGCCACAGCGGGGGAGGGCCCATCAGCCCACGGCGAGCTGCACCAGCCGCAAGCACCTCTCACGCCCCCTTCACTGTGGCGGGAGGGGGCCCATTTGCCTGCGGCTGGCCCGGCCAGGCCGCGGGCACATCTACTGGCCCTTCCTGCCACAGCGGGGGAGGACCCATCAGCACGCAGCGAGCCGAGCCGGCCACAGGCACCTGTCACGCCCCCTCCACTGGGGGGAAGGGGGCCCATTCTCCCACAGCTGGCTTGGCCAGGCTGCGGGTGCATCTACTGGCCCTCCCCGTTGCAGTGGCGGGGCCCCCATCAGCACAAGGTGAGCCAAAACAGCTGTGGGCGCCTCTCATGCCCCCTCCGCTACGGGGGAGGGGGCCCGTTCACCCGTGGCTGGCCCGGCCAGGCTACGGGAACATCTACTGGACCCATCAGCATGCAGCAAGCAGGCCTCAGGCGCCTCTCATGCCCACTCCACTGCGGCTGGAGGGGGCCCATTCGCCCACAACTGGCCCAGCCAGGCCAGGCCAGGCCACGAGCGCATCTACTGGCCTTCCCCACCATGGCGGGGGAGGGCCCATCAGCCCACAACATGTTGAGCTGGCTGCAGGAGCCTTCCACGCCCCCTCTGTGGCAGCTGGAGGGGGCTTGTTCACCCGCAGCTGGCCCAACGGGCCATGGGAGAATCTACCGGCCCTCCCCACCATGGCAGGAGAGGACCCATCTGTCAGAATCCCAAACACAGCAACAAACTCATGCAGAAGAATAGTAGTTTATTGGTAATGAGGATCTTCCCTGGTCAATGCCAGGACTGAGCTTTGCCCACGCAAACCCCTATAGTTAAAGCAGAGTGCACCCCCCCCATGGGAATGCGTGCCCCAAAGAACTGCAAATGAGATAACAGTGAAGACAGCCAGATACTGACCTTGGGCAGCAACTGGTACAATATAGCATCCCACAGAAGACAGAGAAAAGTCAGTTAGAAATGCAATTAACCCATTCCAGAAAGCAGCAAAAGCAAATCCTGTAATAAACAGGCCTCCTGACATTCCGCTCCCTCTAGGGCCGTCCCCCCGGCTTGCTTGGGCAGCGTTGATGAAAAGCTCTAACGAGGCGGGGGGCTTTAACATTTTCAGCAAAGATCCATTGATTCTGCCCAGGTAAACAACCTTTCCAAGAGACCAAATACTGCAATCAGTTTCGATAGATGTGAGAATCAAGAATGTCACAAAGTTCATAATGTCTAGTCCCATTAATTAGAACCGGAGGAGGAACCGTCATCTCGGGATGCCAGACATCGGGTGAGCTCATCTTCTTCAGTAAGCTGCAATGAAACACAGGGTGTATTTTATGCAATGCATTAGGCAGATCCAGTTCACCAGTCACCTTATTGATCGCCCTGACAATCTTAAAGGGCCCTATATACTTGGCACTTAATTTTGAGGGCCTATGTATGCCCCAAAGGTTTTTTGTGGAGAGGTACACCATATCTCCTACCACTAGAGGGAAGTCACATCTGTGTTTATCAGCCTGTCACTTGTAGGAGTCTCTAGCTTCTTGAAGTGCTTTTACAATCTGGGGCCATTGCTCAGCAATGGACTGCATCCAGTCCTTAAGTTCAGGTGCAGGAGCATCCCGCAATGGAAGCATGAGCAAAGGGGGTGCTGAATGGCCATGAACCATCTCAAAAGGAGTCTTGCCTATGCTGCTATGTACAGAGTTATTGTAGGCATATTCCACATAGGGCAAGAGGTCAACCCAATCATCCTGCTGATAGTTCACATAACACCTTAGATACTGTTCCAAATTCTGTTGAGATCTCTCACTCTCTCCTTCGGATTGGGGGTGAAACGCTGAAAACACCCCATGTTCAATTCCCAACAACTTCATGAAGCAAATGTAGCGTTTTCACAAAACCAAAATGACTGGCAGACTTGGAATAATGCCCCTGGTGGAGGATTTGAGAACGCAACTGGGGCGGCACATACAGCAGCGAGCCACAGCACCAAATTCCGCCACACAAGTTTAAACCATCACCACCCTCCTCCTTAGGAACCGAGGATTTTCCAGCCTCCAAGAAGGCAGAGAGGAGGTGGCTGGGAGGAGCAACTGATGGCGGGAAGTCCGCCTTCGCCTGCGATCGGATAACAGCCAAGCCCAAGTGGGAGAGGGAGAGAATAGTGCAGGAGAATGAAGAATCCACCTTGCGCTCCTCCCCCTCTGGCAAGCGGGAAAGGGCGTCAGCCAAACGGTTGGTTTTGCCCGGGAAAAAATTCACCGTAAAATGAAAGTGCGTGAAAAAGTCTGCCCGATGCAGTTGTTTGGTGGAAAGCTGGCATGGGGAGCAGAGAGCAGTCAGATTTTTATGATCAGTCCAGACCTCGAAGGGATGCTCCGCTCCCTCTAAGAAATGCCTCCACATAGTAAGAGCAAATTTGATGGCACAGGTTTCCTTATCACTAACAGTCCAATTCAATTCCACACCCGAGAAATGCGGCGGGAGGGGGCTCGTTCACCCACAGCTGGCCAGGCCAGGCTGCGGGGGCATCTACCGGCCCTCCCTGCTGCAGTGGGGGAGGGCCCACCACTGCCCGCAGCAGGCAGAGCCAGCTGCAGGTGCCCTTCCATGCCCCCTCACCCACGGCTGGCCATGTCAGGCCGTGGGTGCTTCCCTCGGCTCTCCCCGTCTCAGTGGGGGAGGGTCCATCAGTCCACGGTGGCCTGCATGGCCCGCGGGTGCTTGCTACGTCCCCTCCGTTTTGGTGGGGAGGGCCCATTGAGCCGTGGCTGGCCCAGCCAGACTGTGGGTGTTGCTCCAGGCCCTCCTCGCCTCAGCAGGAGAGGGCCCAAAGGCCTGTGGTGGCCTGAGGCAGCCGCGGGCGCCTGCCACGCCCCCTGCTTCAGCGGGAAGGGGGCCATTGATGTAAAGGATTCAATGGTGTTGATGTACGGGCCAGCCGCCCGACCTT